>NC_142088.1:9296639-9448032 GCF_054644295.1 Miniopterus natalensis | reverse complement strand
GTAGAAACCAAGAACTGGTTGCAGATGTTCTCAGATCAAAATTTATTTGGAAAAATCTTTTAAGATCTCTATGATAGCTCTAGGATGTTCAAAGGGTTTGAATTATAGATTTAGTTAAAAACTAGTAAATACGTTGTTGTTTCTTGTATTAGACACGCCTTAAAGCTTTTCATAGAAACCCTTAACTTCTTTGGCATTGCCATCAACAATAGATTTCTGTGGTTCTCAGTATTTTTCAAGTATTTTCATATCCATATTTTAACCTTTTATTTGACACCATGCTATAAGATAAATAAGGCATTAATATTAATTTATATTTCCATTTTGTTGGTGCATAGTATATGGAGACTGTAAGGTTAAGTGATTGGGGGGGGGGGGGTGGCTTAACCACAAATTGGCCGGAAAATTGGCTCTAGCATCCTGACTCTCTCTTCAGCCTTCTTTTCATATAATAACTCTTATCACACGCATAATTCAATCTAACAATACTTTTGAGCATCTGGTCAACAAAGATAAGTAATTCACAGTCTTATAATAATCCAGTGTATACATAGTTATAACATGGGGTGACATAATGACATAAGAAAAGTACAAAACAATATGTTCTGTATGTTGAAAGGCGGCAAAGGTCATGCCAGGTAGGCAAGGGAGACAGGCGGTGGCATTCCAAGTGGGCACTGACGGAGAAGTGGGTTTTGCGGAAGAGGCAGAAAAGGGGGACAGGAGAGAAAGAAAGCAGAATACTGGAAATATGTTCAGGGATCAGAGGAGGGAAATTGGACTGGAGCATAGGTTACTGCGTATCCAGGAGAAGTGGAAGATGAACTTGGAAAGTTAGGTTGATGCCATCTCCAACACCCTTAGCAGTCCCGCCTCTACAGGCTAGTCTATAAACTCCTAAATAATAAAAATAGCATCTTAATCATCTTTAAATTTCAGTGGCAAGATTCCTCTAAAAATCACATACAAAACACTCCATAAAGGCTTTCAGAATAAACGAGTAAATATGAGTGAACTAATTAATGAATCAGTGAGCTAAGGAGGTGACCATGGAAAGGAAGGGCATAAATAGAAAACAGTGTGGACGTATTTGGCCTGGATTGACTCGATGGGAGGCAGTGGAGAGGAAAGAGTCTTTGCTTCAGGGTAACTGGGAGAATGGTGAGTATAAAAAACACACAGCGGTTGTTTCAGTTAGGAGATGATGAGGGTGGACAGAATAGCAACAGAATGTTCCATAAAGTTAGTTGAGAAGCCCCACCTGCATTTCCACATTTTTGTGCAAATGGAATCTGGATTGGAAGAAACCCTGCAGGGCATATTGCAAATCCTCTCAATGAAGAAAAAGTGTGGCTGTCTAAAAATTGTACTTTGATATAAGTGGGGGTTTTAAAGATCATGGTAATTAATTGTCTGTGACATTAATGGAAACTTGGGAAGAACAGTAGATATCAGATTACTGACTCAGGAAGTCTGTATAATTCATCTTTGTACAACCCCAACACTTGAAGAGTTCAGAGAAGAGCAGAGGTAACCACTGCACAAATAGCGTAAGAGCTATAAAAGAAGCGTAACCACAGGGCAATGAGCACAGCACCTCAGACATGCTCGAGATGCTTTCCCATGGTTGGATGAAAGAGTGAATGAATGAATTAGAATATGAGCAAATGAATAAATGTAGTCTCAGCAAAGAACGGTTTTCTGCTTTGTGCATCTGCATTTGATATATACCATATCAACCCGAGTTCTTAAAAATATTTCTAGACAATTGAGATGGATATACAAGAAGTGCTGACTCATTTCCAGGTATTCTGAGGCATTTCACTTTACCACGACAGACCTGGGCAGCCATCCTCTCCTGTCAAGGAACTGGGAAATATGTAAGGCTGGCAAAGTCTAAGTGAAAGCATAGTGGGTCATTTCTTACACCAGATTACAACACACAGAGCAAATAAGCCCCACAATCCAAATACACACACACACACACTCCAAGGCCAAGTGGTTCAAGCTCCAAGGTTGCTAAGTGGAAAGCAGAGCCAGAGCTGAAGCCAACACAGGAAGTCATGGTGGCCCTCAGGGAGGAGTGGCCAAGCCGAGGGAAAGAGGAAGGCTGGAAGACCCATCACCACTGCTAATGGGGTTCCCAACCACTGGGTAGTTCCAGGAGGTGCACTGAAATGCTCTAAAAGAGAATAGACAGAATAAACATGTGTAGAGGAAATTTCTTATAGGCAGATGTATAGAGTTTCTGTCTTCAGAAAACACCACCTGCAACTTTACTCAAAAGTTCGTTTCTTTGATTTGTTTTCTTTCCTATAAACATGGACTTAAAGGCTTTTTTTAACTTTTAAGAACATAATACATTCAGATATGTTTTGATAATTATAAAGTTCCATAAGAATCAAAAAGTATGGAAGACAACTGAGCATTGACATTTCTGGTATGGTGAGAATTTTCATTTCTTTGGATGAGATGCATATAAAGGGTGCTTTTGTAATTAAGGATTCCAAACACCAGAAATGCTTAGTTGTGATTTCATACATTGTAGTATTTTCAGTATCTCCACTTCATTTTCCTTGAATTTTATACCATTAGACATGGGCATAGGCTCTGTGGCATTCTGGCCTGATGGGTAATCTTACCACAATTGAAAGGGTGGCACTCCAGTTACCCAGCAGAAATACAGCCTCATTAGAAACTATGGAGCAACAAAGCTAAGGAACACATGTGTATTGTTCAATGACAAGATGACACTGTCACGTTATAAGGAATGTGTGGTATGTTATTTGGCTTTATGAAAACAGATATTGCAAAAAATGTAAAGACAAAGGGAGAAGAAATAGAAAGATAAGTTATGGAGGGATATAAAGAGAATGGGGGTTGGGGATAACCCAAGCACTTAAAAGTAATCTGAAATCTGATTGCTCAGAGCTCTTGACTTAGGGCTTGAGGGGGTCCAGGTCTAATGTTGAAATGCCCCTCCCAGCAATAACATTTGGAGCAAGCTCTACGGCAACGAATATGAAGATGATAAAATTATTTGGTTAATTGGAGTTTCATTACATCAGAATGTCTAGAAGTCAGTGGTTTCTGACCTGGAAACAGGCAAGTCATCGGATACCCCTGGGGCTTCTGTTATTCCTTTGTAACTGTAGAGGAAGGCAAGCTGATCTCCAGGATTCTTTCCGTGATTCCACAGTGCTGCCCCGTATCATCCATGGTGGAAAACGTCTGTCTGACTGCTCAGCGGTTGTCTCATCTAAAGAAAGGCCCTTTGTTCCGTGAAAGAGGCTGCTCATCCTCACCATTTTATGTCTTAACACTTAGGACTTTCATGAAAGATCTAATCAAGAAGACACCAGATGTCATAGCATCCTAATTGCTGCAGATAATCACCAAGAGCTTAAAGGCGTTGTACATTCATGTGGAACATTTGCTAGGGGCTGGGTTCTCAGGCAAAAACATGGAAACAGCTGTCTCACTTGAGTTTAAGTTCTGATGATTAAGGGGATAGCAATTTCCAAATCACATGAATTAGCTTTTAAAATAAAAATTGTCCTTCTGTAGTTACACAAAGCAAATGCTCAGTTTTAATCAAACCAAATGCTAGGGAAAGAAAGACCTCACTCGAACTTCCTATTAAAGTGGGGGGGGGGGGTGGAGAGAGAGAGAGGAAGAGAGAGAGGTGGGTGTACCTTTGTGGTATGAGATGAGTAAAACAATAAATTCTCAAACTCAACTGCTACTTTTAATATTTTCTCTTTATCACTGGCTTTAAGCAAGTTTATTATTATGTGTTTTGATGTAACTTTCCTCAAACTTAGGTTGTGTTGAGTTTTTTATATTTGTGAATAGTTTTCATCAGATTTGGAGAGTTTCCAGCCATTATTTCTTCAAATACATTTTTGCCCTCCCTCACCCACATCTTCACCGGTGGGCACTGCAGTTACCCGTATGCTTGTCTATTTGAACTTTCCCCAGAGCTCACCGATGTTCTGTCCTTTCTCTTCTTCAGCCTGTTTTTCTCTGTGCATCATTTTGAGTGGTTTCTATTGCTGTCTTCAAATTCATTAATCTTTTCTTCTGTAAAGTTCAATCCATGGTTAATCCCATCCAGTATTTGTTTGTTTTTATTTCAGACACTGGATTTTTTCTCTAGAAGGCTGACTGGGGTCATCTGTATATCATCCATGTCTCTACTTAACATGTTCAATCTTCCATCTTCTTGAATACATAGAATACAGTAATAACAGCTCTCTTGATGTTCTTGTCTACTAATTCTATCATCTATATCATTTCTGGGTCAGCTTTGATTAATCTTTCTCTCCATTATTGGTCGTATTTGCCTGCTTCCAATCATTATTAAGCTACTTAAATATTTATAAAGCAACAAATACCAAGGCATAATGCAGAATTTAGAGGTGCTATCCTGAGACAAAAAGAGAAAAACAGATGCACAAAGTGCACTGAATAACTTAAATCTTCTAAAAAACATTTTTGTCAACAATTGACAAATGTTTGTGGTTAAAAAGAACACTAACTTCCTTAGAGGCGCATCATTCTGCAAATGTTGGGTAGGTTTGCTTTAGTTCACAATAATCTGAAGTTCTGAGCCTTGGTATTTAACAGAAGAAATCACGTTAACAAAAATGTGACCCTCTATCCCGGGGAGAACGCTACACATAGGAGTGCCCTCACCAGGACACAGAGCCAGGCCGGGCTGCTGTCTCACAGGCGCCCGACGCATGATTGCGCGGTGATCATGGTTACGCAGGCGAGTAGAGAAAAGGGTGGCTGGTACAAGAACATAAAGTACTTAGAGATAATTATGAGACAGTGTCAAACTACTAGGTAGAAAGATTAGATTCATTATGTGAAAGATAGCCCGGCTGGCATGGCTCAGTGGTGGAGCATCCACCTAGGATCCAGGAGATCGAGGTTTGGTTCCCGCTCAGGGCACATGCCCGGGTTGCGGGCTCCATCCCCAGTCAGGGGCATGCAGGAGGCAGCCGATCAATGACTCTCTCATCATTGGTGTTTCTCTCTCTCTCTCCCTCTCCCTTCCTCTCTCTGAAATCAATAAAGATTTTTTTTTTTTTTTTTTAAAAAGAAAGATGGATAGATGATATAGACAGACAGACAGATGAAAGATTCATTGAAGACATAGGGCTTCTGGGGCACTCGTGATGTTTTTCTTGGCCTGGATTACACAAGTATTCATTGTATATAAACTTGTTAAGCTGTTCCTTTATATTTTACATACTTTTTTGTATGTTTACTATAGCACACAGTATAAAAGTTTTTTTAAAGATCATATGAGAAGCCACAAGAGAGCTGGGCTCAGCTGTTACCTTTGACTGAAAAGCTGAATGATTATATCATCTTCAGAAGGAATCATCATATCATCATACTGTGTTGTCTATTTTTAAGTTTAAATCAAAATTGAGGAGTGCTCTTTTGATAAATGGCTTTCACATATATTATCGTCTTATGACCTTGAGGAATGAGCATAATTATCTGCCTCCATTTTGCAGATGGAAAAACTGGAGCTTGAAAGGCTAAATGATATGTCCAAGGTCATGTGCAGTAGGGAACTGGGGGAGTCGTGTTACAGCCACTGCACCACAATCCTCTACTTTCTGGATTTTGTAATAATGCAGCATGTCAAGGGTAATTTAGCATGCACAGTTGGTTATCTCCAAGCACCTATTCCTCCACGTTTTCCTTGTTAATGGAACCTAAAGTTTGCTCAGCAATAAGATGGCCATCTCCTGGGAAGGAGTGGGAGTGATGCCTCCCAGTCCCAGGAGGTAATACCTGATAAACTGTAGTGATCCCATCCCCCTTCCAATGACTGGCATTTGAAGTGCACACATGATGCATCTTGACCAACGAGGTCCAAGAGGAGAATTGCCGTGGGGCTTATCAGGTAAGCACATGATGTTTGAAGCGCCCTGGACGCCTTGGCAGGCCTGAGGATAAAAGCAACGTGATACAAAAGGCAGATTTATTCACCTCCATTTTTCAGGTGGGAAAATGGAGGCTTCAAAGGGTAGATGACTTGTCCAAGATCACATTCTGCAAAGAACTGGTGGAGAAAGGGGAAGATGGGAAAACCTGGATCTCTGATGACATGGTTGTATCCTGTGAGTCAAACTCTAAAATTCCCTACTTCCAAACCTCTTATTATTTGGAATAATAAATTCCCCTGTCGTTTGAGAGACTTCGATTTGGATCTTTCTATTAACTGCAGCACAAAGAATTCCTACTAGCCTACTAAGTACTGAGCTGATTGTTTTCTTGCATTAGCATATTTAATTTTCATTAGAAATTCTATGAGACAGATACTACTATTGCCACTTTTCAGAAGAGGGCTTAGAGCTTAAAAAAGCATTTAGAAACTTACACCCGTTCATGAAGCTATAACTGGGGTCCAAATCTATTACGCCTGACTCCAGACATGTCACATGATAAACGCTGCAACAGAAGCTTTTTTCAAAAGACGGTGGCTCAGTCACATGGGATCATTAAAAGTTTTTTGTTGCCATGCTTTTAGTTGTGGCTGCAGTGAGAATCAATGTCTTTTTCTCTTTTCTCCAGTCCTCAGACAGAGCCCTTCAGGGCAGAATTCTTGCCTCCTGATTCTCTACAAAACATAAGCATTTCATAAAAGCAGAGGGAAAACTAATATTCCTCGTTCTGAGGAAATGCTTCCTAACTGTAAGATGACTGCCCAGAAAATGAATTAACTGTCCTAGGAGGCAGTCAGTTCCCTGTCACAGGGGCTTTAAAATAGGTGCTGGGTGGCTATTCAGTGAGGATGTGGCATTGATCTGGCAGGTCGCTGGGAAAATAATCTATTCTTAATCTTCAGTGATAAGGTTTCATGAAACACAGCTTTTCCATGGAATAACTTATTTGCACACATTATATTTGTCAAAGAGTGAAAGGATGAAAGGGTTAAAACCTAAATAAGTTCTAACGTCTCCAGGGAAAGATTTTTCAAAGGTGCACTGTGACTATTGGTATTTTATAGTCTGCCATTCCTTTCAATCTGCAAGTGCTGTGTCTGCTCTGTGCATATTTGTTAGACATAGTCTAACTATAAAAAAAAACCAAATAAGTACAAATATATCCCTTCCCTTGAAGAATCTGCAGCAATGCCTTGCTCAGATGTATGCACATAAAAAGTTAAACAAAAATACAAAGCAAGGGGTGCTGTTTGACAGAATAATAGGTAGGGCCAAAGCAGGTTTACAGCTGTTCACATGGAAAACAATGCAATAATTAATAAACAATAATACAAGAATAAACTCTGTTTTCACATACTCACAACTGTAAACCTACTTTTGTCCAACCTGTGTAATTTTAGGCAAAATGGGGTAAACTTTAGTGGTCTGGGTCTTTAGAGAAGAGCTGTCTTTCTTCTTGCACTTTTAAAGAAATAACCTCAAGCTAAACTAATAAGCCATTTGTTAAGTGTTGGTTTTCTGCTTTTTATATCCTAGGAGTAAATACCCATCTGGTCAACATTACTTATTAAGGCGACCAAAACATTAGGCTAAATCTTGACCAAAGTCAAGCCCATTGAACAATATATTTGTGGCCATGGCCTTACATTGTAAATTCAGAGCGGGGCTTGCAAACCTGGGGTCCATTATCCTGAAGGGGTTCTTCAGTAGATCTCAGGGAGGTCTGGGAAGTTGCATGGAAAGAGATATCTTCAGAGTCACTAACCTCTAACTAAAACCTAGCACTACCTTCAACAAACTAGAGTATTGTTAGTTTCTATGACATTGTCACCAATAGAAATCACAGATATTTTCATATCACATTATAACTGCAGCTGTCTGAATGTGCCATTTATGCTCATGCTTACTTCACAATGACCATTGTTATCAAGCCTCTTGCTAACTCTTACTATTTGATGCACTAATAAAAACACAAGTATTACTAGGTCACAAATTTGGTGTTTTTTAAATATTTTGATCAATACCTTATCTCAGTATAATTGGTTTTCTTTGCAATCCTGTGTGTTTTGTTTTGTGGCATGTAGAAACAATATTCTGAGACCAGGTCCATTTACCTAATTGCTAAAGGTTCCCTGGCACACAAAAAAGCTAAAGAACCCTGGGTCAGGTATCTTCACCTTCCTGAATTTTAAGGACTATTTTGCTATTGGCTTAACAGATATTCACCAATGCTCTGTGTTTCCGGGTTTATCTCACATTTTAGTTTTGGGTTTGCAACATTTGAAAGTTTGAATTTATAAAAGGAGATCATTAGTGTTAAACAGAACAAAATCTTAATTAATTTTTAAATTTGTCTCTCACATATACTTTGAGCATCCAATCCAGTAAGCAAAAGGAAACTGGTCCCAAATTTCTCTCTCTAGCAGCAGTGGAGTGTCCAGATAGAAGGCATGAACTTATCAGATCTTGGATCTGGAACATATTTTATGGGTTTCAGGGGTTTCTACCCTGGAAATGAGCTTCTTCCTGCCATAAGGAGAGGAATAATCTCCTTTTTTCTTTCTTACCTTAAACTCCCTGAACACAATTTAACCTCAATGAACTCAGTTCTGGAGGATCAGATGCTTGCTCTTTGAAGAGTCTATGTTTTTTCTGTATACAAAGCAAGTTAATTCATATCACATAAACACTTTGTAAAGGGTACATGTTAAAACTTCCTCGTCAAGGCTTACAAATTTGCATTATTTCTTTAGACTTTGTCTGCTCTGAAATTAAATTTGAGGTTCATTTGTTTCAAAGAAATAAACATCAGAAAAATGACTTTTGGCCATTTAAACTCAGATGGCCAATTTATATGGCTCTACTCCTGCTGTTACCTAGTATTGTGGTAAAGATCAATAAAAATTAAACATAGCATAGAATACTACAAAGATATGGCTGTTATGCTGTTTTACTTTATGTGAATTTGGGGAAAGAATTTTGGGGTGACACACTCAGAAAGAATTTTGTATGTGTGGGGTGTTTTAAATTTATGGATTTCTTAAATTCCTCCCATTACAAACAGCCTCTGGGTGCAAGTACACATTGAAGAAAGAAAAACATGAAACTGGCCATAAACAGCAGGCCCAAAGGCAGTCATGGTCCAACCATGACATTTTAGGCCAGAGCCCTGGTCTACATACTGCTAATTCCCATGGAATTCCAAGTAAGGGTTGAACCATTTCTATGTATGTTGGTTCACCTCTCTAGCCATCCGAAAACCTTTTCTTTAAGGAATAATTAGGGAAATGGGGGCTCCCCAACAAAACTCATCTCTATCTTTTTTGTTGTTCATATGATAAGTCACATGGATCTTAGCACAGGGAAACAGTACTACTTCAAGTACTTAATAATTTGAAATAAATGAGAATGGTTTAAGCCTCAAGCAAATTTCACGGAAGACATGCTCTTCAAACAGTTGCTCCAGTGAGTCTCCTTTCTATCACTCACACAGTTGCACATCTATAATTAAATAACTTAATTGCTTTTTCAAAGAACCCTACTTGCCTCGGCTTACAAGTGTTTTAATCCCACATACCTTCATAAGAGGTCCGGTATGAACATTAGGGACAAGTCGGATGGCCCAAGTTTTCAAGATACATCAATGATGCCAGTTTCGATATATTCTTCATATTTTCAAACACATGTACATAATAAAAACTAGTCAATCTCCATTTTAAAGCCCTAAAGAACCTACTGGAAAGATTATAAGCTTGTCTGTAGTGGCTTAGAGTTTCACCTAAGCACACACAAAAAACAGGGTTTGCCTTGAAATTGCCCAGGCCTGGGTGGAGGTGTGTCTCACAAGATTAAGGACCATTGTGACACCCGATATGCTGATGACACACAGCAGTGATGGGAGGTGCGGAATGAGCGGCGCATCGGGGTTGCAGTAATTCCTGCTCACTTAATTGACCTGGAATGGGCTGTGGTTATTACCAGGGAATGCTCCGAGGGTGAGTGATTGCCATAAAGCTGCTCTTAAAGCTTATAGATGGTTTCACATTTTGAGGAGGTGGGGAAGAATAGAGGGAAGATGTAGGTTCTTTTTTCTCAAAATAAGAGGCTGATTATATTGGAGAAAACTGGGATGAATGGTGGAGTTTTGAAAGAGAAAAAGACAAATTGTTTCCATGAGACTCTTGTAGCACTAAAAATAATCTTATTAATAAAAGTCATGCTCAGAAGCTGAAAAATTCTTTTACTCTCAGACTTGAACTATCCAACTAAATGTGTTCTGACACAGAGAACCCCGGATAAAACACCACCTACTGTCCCTCTGTAAGTATCATCCGGCTTTGTGATCGCTTCCTTCCAGGTCTATGGAGTCACCATTTGATTCACATATTAAGTCAAGGATGTAGTTTCAGTTTCCCCAACATCATGATGATCCTAACTATATAGCCAAGACTGATTTTGAAATATTACTTAAGAAAAATTAAGTGATTTGTTCTCACAGATGGATAAAATTTCAAGTGATGATATCAGGCCAGATATAATGTAGGTAGCCTATGTAAGATGTGGCATTGCAACTTGGTCCAAATGCAGAGATAACCTTAACGGACATTTCAAAACAGTAAACCCAAGAAGACTCATGCTGTTAGAAAAACATGGATTGGCAAAACAATTTTAAAAAGTATTACTATTTTATCGTCCCCCCAAACTTTTAAGGAATCTCATGGTGAGTCCATTGCAAACACTCTAAAAGCACAAGCTATGAAAAGAGGTTGATCAGAATTAAAATGTCAGAGCTGTAACTTCTTCAGTGTGACTTAGAGCAAGTCGCTTAACTTTTTCAAGACTCATTTTTGCTGTAAAATAAAACGAGTCCTACCTACCTTGTGGGGTTGTGTGAGAAGTAAATAAGCCAGCGTCTGTGAAGTACTTAGCAAAACACCTGGCACTGAAGAGCACTGAGCAATACCTGTAATTATAATACTATGAATCATCTTACTACTACTTAATGTAAGGCAGTTTACAAATATACATGAAATACAAGATGAAAGAAATACACAAGTAAATCAATGCAAAGAAAAACCAAGGGTAAGGCAATAGTATGAGGCCAGGAAAGAGGTCAGTGCCTGCAGCCTGATTGCATTCATTCAGTCAACACGCATTTACCAGATGCCTGCCATGCGCGCATCTCTGTGAGGATCGTGACCAAGACGCATGATCCTGCATTCAGACAACATACAGTCCTGCCTATTTGGGGAAGAGGAGGGATCTATAAACTACCCTCACTATTAAGGTGTTAACAGTCATCTTCTCCGAATTTTTGACGTTATCTTTAAATCACAAATAGGCCAATATACATTCTTAGGATGAATGACCTTACTTGGATAATTAATCATAACCTGCAACACTGTAAGAAATGTAGACTGCAGTGCATCTTCTATTGGCATGATGGCAGTTCACATGCACGCACGCACACAGCACACGCACATGCACACACCCAGCTCATTGGAGTGCAGGGTCTCTGTGCTGTGTCTCGGCGTACACATAGCCCCAGGATGGGTCTAGAGGGTCAGGGTTGGATGTCTGCACCCTTCCGTCCTGCACCTGTGAGCAGCACCCCAGTTTTCCTTACGGCTGTCCTCTCTGAAGAGTGGGAGAACACAGCGCAGGGAATGCTCAAAGTGGTCACTGGGGTGCAGGGAGACCATCTCAGACATTCTACTTACATCTTCCAATAGTCAAACGGGTCAGTGATGCGCCTTAATACTCAGTGCATGGGCTGGCGCTAGGCCCTCACTCGGCCTGTATACTGCTTGCTCCTTGGTGCCCAGGGCAACCTGAGCGAGGAGCGCACGCTTCCCAACACAGTGGGGCTTGACAGTGACGCCTGCTTTCCTGCATTCACACGCAGCGCTCTGGAAATGCTGCGGTTTACAAGTGCCTGATTAAACAATTCTAAAAGTGGTATTATCTGATTTTAACTGAATTAAGTAACAAAAAGGACAAGTGAATTAAAAAGAGTCTGGCAAAAAATATGCATTGGAGATCATTCAAATAATGGAAGTACACGAGAACATGTTTTTAAAAGAAAAAAGGGCAGAGTTGAGACTCCTCGACACCCCAATGCAAGGTCTTTGGAGTCACATCAGTAAAAACAATGACAATCGAATCGAATCTGATGAAAGAATGACCAGCAAAATTAGACATGATCAAAAACCCTTGAAGTATGAGATTGTATCCACTACACAAACAATGACCTCGCCCTAAGTGAGTGGGATGTGCCCAGAGATACTATTTAAGGAATGGTTTCAGTCACCGTGATGAGCAAGGCATTTAAAACCTCAGCACCAGGGACATGAAATCCAAACTGTGACATTTTCCAGCAGCTTTTAAAGTCATGTAATAGTCAGGGCTGGACAATTTCTCTGAAACTCCATAGAAGACGTTTTGAAGTCATTTTTGAGGTTTCTTGCGTAATAATGAGAGACAAGAAATGTTTTTCTGGCACAGACAAACAATGCAGGCTAAGATTACAGAGATGTTTTTGCAGCTGAAAGTCACACGCTTCCCCACTCGAGCTGTTGCAACAAGGAAGGGAAAGGCGGGGAGCCAGTTCCTGGGGGCCGCACACTCGCTTCTCCAGCACAGTGCCCCTCACGCTCCGTCAGAGTGATCGTGAAGCCTTTGGAACCACAGAGGCTCCTGGCAGTCCCTTACTAAGTCATCGTAAAACTCTTCCAACTTGAGAAAAAAGTGACGCATTCTTCTTTTACCATAACACAAGTGTTCCAAAATGTCAGCATTTTCCGTGGTGACTAGTAGTTCTCAATTGTACGCTAACTGGCAAATCCGTATCATAGGTATCTATCTATTTATCTATATATTTTAAATTTCATCTATCCCTTCAGAATGAAGGCGACAGCTTAATAATACCTGAAAAATGATATCACTCTTAGAGAGTAATTTAAGCTATGGATTCCGAGCATTTAAAAAGAGAAGTTTAGAAACATTGTCACTATTCTATGACTTGTGGAAGGAAAAAATGTATGTCACCATAAAAATTTAGAGCTGTGCACTCAAACCCGGAAAAGAACTTTCTAACCTGTTTTGGAATTTTCCAAAGAAGGAATTTTAGAGTTTTTTTAACTTAATATAAAAAATCAGCATATTCTGATGAATTTGAAAAATAAAATAAAAACTAAATGACATCAGAGAATAAATTTACCAGCCAAATTTCAGTAAATATGTCACACGATTGATGAATAGAATTTAAAAATGAGTATCATAGTTCAAAAAGCCAAGCCATGGAGCACATATTGTTTTCAGCTATAAAATCTGTTTTAACCAAAAAGCAAAATAAACTGAATTTTGAGACAGATCTTTAAATAACTGCTACATAATATATTTAACCCATGTTTTCAAAACAATGGGGCACAGTTATTTACACTGCTTTTTTAAAAATATAATTAGTAATAGCAAAGAGTTAAATATATTAATATTCTAGTGAGAACAAAAGAGTATATACAAAAATGAATAAAACAAAGTTTTAATATTTATAAAATATTATTTGTTTCTTCTTGAGAGCACCCTAAAATGTTTAGCTTCCCTTCTTACATAGGTTTTACAATGCACAGAATGTATGTGCATATAAAAATTTAGGTTGGTATGCAATTTATAAATAAATAAATGTCAGGGCAGGGCGTACAACCATTTACTACTAGGAATTACAGGTTTAAAAGAAAAGGCATGGTGGATAACTCCATTCCAGATGAGTAATGTTTTTAAATGTGGTCCATGAACTACCTGCCTCTCAGTTATTTAGGGTGCTTGTTAAAAATAAGAATTCACCCAGAACTACTGATTTGGAATCTCTGGAGGTGCAGCCCAGGGTTTTGCATTTTTAGCAAGCTCTCCAGGTGATTCCTCTGCATGCTACAGTTTGCAAACTCGGGCCTCTAGCCAAGAAAATCATGGCTGACTCTGAGCCTTTTATATACTCCTTGATCCCAGAGACCATGGACTGGGTATAAAGGATCCATCCCCTTGGCTGACAATGATAAGTCCATTAGCCCATTTTCAGACTCACTAAGAATAACTGTTGGTAGCAGTGATATGCCCAGGAAAAGAACACATCACATATTCCTTCCTGTAACAGGAAAAAAAAAATTGGATTTTTAAAAAATTTTTAAAACTTTTTTAGAACTTTTCATCCCTAGAGCTCATGATAATTTATAAATGCTAACTTCTTTAACCATGCAAATCCCTATGAGATAATCAGGAGGCCAGACTATGAAATTCTGAATATAAAACAAAATATCTAAAGGCTAATACTATAAAGAAATATCCAAATTGAAATAGGCATTTAAAAAATAAATACTAGTTTATCTCCAAGTAAAATTACACAGGAGGGAAAAATGTGTTTTTATATCAAAATTTCTGAGAGCTTGTAAATACACGTCCATCTGCCCTCCTGCATTTTAAAGATAAATAGAAGTTGGCTTCAGTAATTCAGAACCAAGCTTAGCAATTCCATTACTTCCTGAGGCCCTCCCTGGCCTTATAACCACAAAGTCATATGCTTTGGGGGATCTTACCTTCCAATTTAAAGGGACATCTCAGCTTTCCTCGCCGAGTGAAATGTTTCTGCATTTTCATAGTCCTGTTCTGTGTCATCTGCCTGTCAAGAAAGCAGTTGCTTGTTTGATTGTTAATTGCCCTTGTTTTTTATTATAGAACGCATTTGAATTTTGGTGAGCAACATGTTCTTCTTTGTAATTAGATATAGTAGTTAAAACGTCTTTCAATTCACCATGGCGTTCCCCTTTAATCAGCACATCAGGCTTTCTGATGATGGAACCATATCTGTGTTTTTACCACAGCAGACCTGCTCCAAGAAAATTGTGCTGCCAATACACTTCGTAATTGGAATGAAATTCAAAGGTAGGAGTGCTTTTATTTTGCAGGCCTGAAATGTGTAAGCCAAATGAAAGTAAATGGGGATACTTCGATCATTTGTATCAAGGTTCAAAGGTTTTCTGTAGGCTGCAGGACATCTGTAGCTGTAGCTGCCTGGTGACCATATATGAAGGGCCTGTTAGAAGGTGAAGGGCAGATGGGCAGGCTGGAAACGCAGACAGGATTTCTATGTTGCAGTCTTGAGGTGCAATTCCTTCTTTGGGGAACCTCAGTTTTTGTTCTCAAGGTTTTCAGCTGATTGGAAGAAGCCCACCCACAGTATCGTATCAAGGGTGATCTTAAAGTCAACCCATTGCAGATGTTAGCTACATCTAGGAAATACCTTCACATCTCGTGCCAACATCTCGATTAATGTTTGATTGACCCACGGTACTGTAGCCTAGCCAAGCTGACCCGGAAAATTGACTGTCACAGAGGACAAGAATGTTTTAAACACTTCCTCACTAGCTTTCCTTCCAGGGAAGTTTATTAGCCCCATTTTACAGATAAGGAAACTGAGGATTAGAGGGATTATGATTTACCCAATATCAGTGAGGAAACAAGCAGGTCAATCAAGCCTCCCTGGTTCAAGCTCACAGTCCACGGAGCACACCCATCCTGTTGACACCCTCTCCTCTGTCCATTGGGAAACAGTGCAGATGTGGGGCATTGTATCCCAGTTTCCTGCATTTATCAACTGGTGACCAAGCCCCACTTCCCTCCCTTACCCTGGAACCAAGTCATTCATGAATGAGGGATCAATCCCAGTGACAAACCAAAAAAATATGGGAACCATTGGGTACAGCCAGTAAATGAAGAAGGCTCTGGAGTCAGACTCCTGAAGTTCAAATCTCAGTTTTGCCATTTACCACCTGCTGTCCACTCAGAAGCAAGTTCCTAAGGGTGGGACCCGTCACTAGCCCTCCCCACTGTATTCCAACCACCTGACATGTGGTAGACAATTTAAAACTTTAAGAAATATATAATAGTGTATATAGTCAAAGGCCATGCCCAGCAGAATGGCATCCTGGGATTAACCAACTCATTGGAAAGGAAAGGAGCTAGAATCTCTCACTACGAGCATACGCAGAGCGCACCATACTTCTTAAATTTTAAAAAACCGTGATGATAAACTACAACTTTTGCTTCATATATACACATTCTAAAACATATATATTTCTCTACTGCTCTTAGCCTACTCAAACAGCAGAAATAAACCCAGACACAGCACCCAGAGAGTGGTGCTTAACGTGGGTTCTCTTAGCATATAGCCGGCGGGCCAAATCCAGAATACCTCTGTCTGTTTATGGGCCCTCGGTTAAGCATGGTTTTTACAGATAAACATTTACAATTGATTTGATGGTGGACAACTAACTTTGAACGTCAATTAAGTGAAACGTTACCCCCCTAAAAAAACTTTTTTTTTCTGTTTAGTAGACCTGCATTACAAAAATTGTACACAATGATTATTGTTTTTATATTTTTAATCTTGTCAATAAAAACTTGTTGAAAATGTCTCCTCTCTAGTTATATAAGGAATTACATAATATCTTCGATTTTGCCTGTTAGCCTACGAAACTTAAAATGTATTCTCTGACCCTAGCCAGTGTGGCTCAATTGTTTAGAGTGTCATCCTGTACATTAAAAGGTTGCAGATTTGATTCTCAGTCAGGGCACATGCCCAGGTTGTGGGTTCCATTCACCATCAGGGCACCAATCAATGTTTCTCTGGCCCTTCACAGAGAAAATTTGTCATTTCCAGTCCTAGGGAATCTAACTTGTGACTTCCCTTCCCAACAGTTGGCTACTATGAACTACAAGCTCTTGGCTGATGAGCAGATTTGCTTTGAAGAGGAGTATATTGGTGTCTGAGGACACTTCTGAAACCACAGGAGAAAACAAGTTCTCTGCCTTGGCAGTTTTAAACTACAAAAGCGATGCCCACCCAATTCCAGTCCCACACACTTAGCCATGAAATATATTTATAAAGCCATGTGATCAGAAACAATGTGTAGTGTTTTCTGGTCGTGGGAAACAGGGTCATCCCCTTGCCTCAATGGATCCATTCTTTGGGAAGACGTTAGCTCATATCACATGATTAAAAGTTAACTTCTTGATTCTGGAAGCTACTATCTTCTCATTGATTTCACTTGTTTGTTTAAAATGTCACCTCTTTCCAAGAGCCCTTAAAAGTACATATTCAGCCTCGGTTTCATGCTGGATTAAGATATTTTTGGCTGTTGACGCTTCTTAAATGATGCCAGTTTATAATTTCAACTAGCTGCAAACACTGAAAGTCTATTAAACATGAGCTGATCCTCCATTGGGGGAACATAGCTCTTGCCCAATAGCCAGAAAATCAAAACTCTGGGGCTCTAACGCCTGAAGGGAAAGGAAATTGTAGAGACAATGCCCTTTATGGAGATTCAAAAAATGGTCTCTCAGCAAATTCAAAAATCAGGATCTGTGTCAAATGGCAAAAAACAAACTAACAAAAAAATGAGCTAGAAATGTTCAGCAGTCTTCAGTGAAGGGCTATGTGTATACACATTAACAAAATATCCTAAAGCACGTGAGAATATGACATAAAGGGGGTGCGGAAGTGCAGAAAAAGATCATCAGAACCGGACGGGCTGGATGGACCTTGCCTGTGTTTGGTCCAGAAAAATGATAATAAATGAGGCTAGAGGCCAATTGTGACACCTCATGCCTCAGATCTGCAGATAATCCAGCAACATCACAAAGCCTGCTCTCCCAAAATAGCAACTTTTCACTTATAGAAGCCAGAGGTCAGTGACCTCTTGGATTTGGCCTCCTTCTGTATGGCCCATTTCTAAAATTACCACCAATTCTGCCTGCAGGGTCCACGCTGGGAAAGGAAACAAAGAGGTTTTGACAATTCTTAAAAAGTAGGAAACCAAAGAAGCGATGCCTTTGCCTGTTTTTCCCCTTTTCACCCACTTGGGTCGGGAACATGGGGTTCCATACATAGCAAGTTACAGGTGATTCGTTAATACATCCAAGAATTAAAACAGTTTCGGGGGGCTTCGGATGTCTCAAGCATCCACACAACACCCCTTTAAAGGGGTAAATATCTATAATTTCTCACCACAAAAATTGTAAATACACATTTGAACTAAATAATATAAACTGTCAAAAGACCTTCAGTGGTGCTTTTTATTGACTTAAAGTTCTCATAAAAAGGTCCATATAACTCCAACACTTCTATAACAAGTTTTACTACAGAAAGAACAAAAATTGAAGAGAAACCACAGAACCACAAATCTTAAAGCTGAAATTGACCTTGAGACATTAATTACTCCATCACTCAGCTGCTCCCGCTGCTTCCACGTCTACCCCACACCACAACCCAAGGAATAGCTCTCATTTTAAGCCTCAAAATATGAGATACCACAAATTTCCAAAACAAGCAATTGCCTCTTAGAGAAAATTTGACTTAGAAGTGACCCATGCATATAAACGGCTACTTTCTGTCCCTTTTGATTCCACACTAACAGTCCCGGGGCTATACCTCCTTAAGGAACCAGCAGTGCCCTCGGCCTTCCTGGAAAAACCCCCCTCCCACCACCCATCCCAGTCATAAATGTAGTTATTCTCATAGGAGCATCTTTTTAGTAGAAGTCACAGGAGTCCCCAGACCCCGTATCCAGTAGCCAAATCTCTGCCTCACTCCTTTTTCAAACCCACTACCTACGTATACCACAACTTTGTCTAAATAGACCAAAAGTGGAATGGGGAAAGCACAAAAATTAAAGGCATGTAGTTATACAAATACACAAATGCATAATACATACACATTGTAAACATATATGTACATAGATGCATAGGTGTACTTATATACCTGTCTGTGTGTTATGTGCACATGAATCTATAGATACACGTAAATGTATGTGTAGGAAAGGAAAACACTTGACACGTGAAGCCAGATCTTGAGTGTAAGAGACACAGTTGGTACCCACCCAGACCCCCGCTACTGAGCTGGTGCTCCCAATCCTAATAGTTTAGGGCTGTACCCTTCACCTGAGAATTATCCTTGGCTAGAAGAGATGCCCTGCCCAAAGATGCCGGGTCCTTAGAGTCCTACACAAGAGGCCTGCCCCCTTCCTCAAGGTGGGACAACTCTGGTGTCATTCATGCTCCAGAGCTCCCTGTGGGATCAGACTGCGGCTGGGCTTCAGTCTCACTCTGCCACTCTTCCTCCCTGACAGTGTTCACTAGGGAGCACTGCCCCATGAATCAGTGGCTCAGGAATCCCTGTCTCAGGCTCTCAGCATCTTGGGAACCCAACCCAAGCCAGGGAGGAGCAGAGGAAAACACCAAATACAAACTCAGGAAAAGGGTAGGAGTTCATACAAACAAAGCCATCTGTTACATTGGGAGTTGGTTACAGAGCATTTCAGCTGGGGAAGAATCGCACACTGAGAAACAGATACTCCTCCTGCTGTTCCTAGGAGGGCGTTGGACCGAGGGCGGAACTGCAGAGGAAACCCAAGAGTTAGATTGGGGGCGGGATGGTGTCTAAGCTGCGCATTTGTTCTGTGTTCTTTTTTGTATCTGTATCTTATTTTAAAGCTTAAGAAGAAAGTCCCAGGATAGAACTATGATTAGTCCAGCTGAGACACCTGTCCTTGCTGAAGTTTGGGGGATTTTGTTCTGCAATAGCAATGATTTAATGAATTTATTGGGAGCTCTTCTCCTAAATAAATACTTGGTTGTTTATCCACCATTCCCTATTTCAATTTCATCCATCTACTGTATTTCCCTTTCCCTTAAATGAGTTCATCACACCTGAAAAATGAATACTTACATTATGCTATGCCAAAGATCCAACCCATTATAGCTCATTGCACTGAAAGAATGAATAACAAGCTCGTGATCTAAAATGATGCCTCTCATTAATATGGATGATTTCGCATCTTAATTATGCGTGGCTCGAATTCACACTAAGATTAAACAAAATTGAATTTTGGGCCATGAACAGAACTGATCCACAGAAAAATGAGAGAGCAGAGCTGTGTTTGGTAATTCTAGCTTGAGCACAACCTGCACAGTTTACAAGCAACTGTAGGTCCAAGACATAACCTTTCTCACCTGGACCATTTCAGTAGCTTCCTCCCCCATCTCCCTGACTCCACTTCTGCCTTCCTAGTCTATTCTTCACACAACAGCCAGAGCGATCCTTTAAAATAAAAAATCAAAACCCTCCAGTGTCTTCCCTTTGTGCTTAGAGTAAATTCTAGTGATCTGACTGTGACCAACAAGGCCTTGTGTGATCTGGACCTGTCCTACTCCCCCAGAAGCATATTCCCCCAATCTCTCTCCCTCACTCCTCCCCAGCTGAATGGATCCTCTCATATCTCTGCTCTTTCTTTTGCATTGAACTCACACTCGCTGATCCCTCTGCCTAGAATCTTCTGGCCCCAGATCATCACATTTCTATTTCTTGTCATTCACACCTGCTCAAATACCTCCTGCCCAGACACACTAGGTCTAACCCTGTACCTAAAACAGCAACCCAGCCCTAACTTCCTATCCTGCTTTATTTTTCTTCTTACCATTGCAGCTTGACCTGGCACATATTTATTGCCTGTCTCTTCCACTAGAATGTGATCTCCATGAAGGTAAGCACTTTGGGTTTTGAATCTTTTTATCCCTGGCTCCTAGAGTTGTATCTGTCACATAGTAGACACCCAGTTAGTGAATTTATATAGAGGCAAACGTTGGCCACAATGTAGTAATTGTGATGCTTTCACAAACAGTGGGAGCCCTCCTTACTTATTAAGAATGCTTGTGACATAGCATTTGTTAACACTGATGATGTTATCATTCTTATAACCCTTTCCAGAGTGTCACTGAAAACTGTGATATCAAAACAAACACAAAGGGTCTCTAAATTAGTCTATAATGTCAGAGAAATCATTGACCAAAAGAGTGAGACAATCTGATCACTATAAATAAATACACATTAAATATACTGTGTCTTTGCCTTAACTTGATTACTACTAAAAGGATACATTTCTCTTATATTCATGGAAATAACCTGTGGAAATAAATGAGTATTAATGGCCACCAATGAAAATCAGAGAAACACTAGTGTTGTAAGATTTCTGTATGTTTTCAAGTCATGGAAAGGAAAAATGCCAGCTTTCAACTCCTAGCTTTCCAGTAAAAGGATATAAAACAGCGCTGTAATTATGTCCTGCAGATGTGTGCTAATAATTTTCCCATTGCATATGAACTCAATCAGGTTGGGGGGTGGAACTGACATACTTCCATATTCAGTGGGATTAGCTCATAAGCAAGAAGAAAGCATGCTCTGCTGCACCGCATACACTCCCAATGAAAGCAGATTCCCAATGAAAGCAAAAGCCCATGGTCCTCCCAGCCAGATAACATCATAAGTGACAAATTCCTTGGAACTAGTCACCATTTGATTCAAATGGTTTTTCTTCTTTTTCTGCCCATAATTTAAAAGAACACAATCCAAAAGCATTCCATTACTCATGCTCCATGATAAATCAGCGGCATGTGAATACCAACTTATAAAGGGGGGAAAAGTCATTATAAGTCATGTTGCTTCTTGAAAGTCCTTTTGTAAATAAATCAGCATTTTAGGAAGTGGGTCTTTTTTTTTTTTGGTCTTTTTTTGCTAAAGGCATTATCTGAGTTTAGGCAATAATTTTGGCTCACTGGCCTGGAATTAGCTGAATGCGGTATCTACAACCCCCTTGAGATAGGAGCCTCTACAGCTACTTAACACAGTAGCCTTGTTTCAAAGAATATGCTCATCTTCAAAGTAATAGTTCCCCGCCGTGGCCGGGTCGCATTCTCGTGTCAGTGCTGACGCTCACCGAACGGGGAGAGATCTTTCTTTGAAACGGCTTTCTTGGAGCAACCATAACCCAAAAAGACAGTTAATGCCGGGAAAGAGCAAAACAGCAAGACAAAGAAAACGAAGCAATCGGCGTTGTCATATGGTTTGGATTTGGGATTTTTTTTTCTCTTCTGCAGCATTTTTTCCTCCACTTTTCAGTTTTCTTTCCAGTAGTTGAGAAACACTGAGAGACCCGAGGGTGCACATCCCTGACTCACCCTGCAGCCTTTATCGAGTGTGCGGGAGAGGGGGTAACTTCCACGGCAGGCCGCGCTGGCGTCCTGCTCATTTCCTCCCTCGCTCCCTCCTTGGTCATGCGGCCGAAGGCCAGCTCAGGATCGTGATCTGCCCTAAAACCCTAAGTACTTGAGAAGAATGCTCATTTCTAAAACTGAAACCAAAATGCACTTACAGACCGAATCCAAATATGTTTATTGCAACTTTAGCTAAAACACGTTTTAATATTAAAGTGCAAGCTTGACTTCGCTTTTTTATAGGAAAAAATAAATTGAAGCTGAAAAAGACACATTGGTTTAGTGTATATTATTTTTAAATGATAGTCTGAATCATGCCCCTCATCTCATTGATTTGGCCTTGAAACAGAGAAAGAAAAGGCATAATCTCAAATCTTCAGGATCAACTCCAAGTTTAGTATTTTCACTGTAGTTCCCAAACAAAACCATCTTCAAACTTCACTCTCCCCAAAAAACAAAATGCATAAGTTTCTCAGAAAATGAAATCCTGAACCGTCCCGGGCAAGTCGACGGCACGGGGGGAATTTCAGATGTTTTTTAGTGTAGTTCGCCCTGGATCAGGTCCCCTTGCTTGGTATCAGTGACCCAGGCTTCTGGGGACTCAGAGTTCCTATTGAGTTTTACCAGCACGGCCATCTAAAGTAAATTGTTGTCTTACAAAGTAGTGAAACCCTATCT
This sequence comes from Miniopterus natalensis, assembly GCF_054644295.1. Lineage (NCBI taxonomy): Eukaryota > Metazoa > Chordata > Mammalia > Chiroptera > Miniopteridae > Miniopterus > Miniopterus natalensis. The sequence goes on along the minus strand of NC_142088.1, from coordinate 9,425,284 downwards.
CAGCTACAAACATGCCCAAGCACACGCAAACACTCGGGTCTCCGGACAAACGACAATCCCAGCTGTTTCTGCCTCGGATCCGAATCCTCCTGGCCAAGCACGCCCCCCTTTGAAGTGCAGGGCACCTCTGTCGGCCTGCAGTTCGCAAACTTTGCACTGTTTCTCTAAGCTGACCCCTGAACTGATTGTCTGATCACTAATTCACATGCTAAGCTCGTGGTGTATCGGTATCACCGGCTCGCCTGCGTATGTCATTAAGGGTTTGTAGTAAAAGGAAAGATGAAAGAGGAAGGTGTAATATTAGACCAGCGGCCAAACATCTCATGAGTGTGTTTGGAAAATGTGACTTGGAAGAGAAATAGGCAATTCCCTTTCAATCAGTCTTTCAAGTTCTATGGAAGGGCTATATATGTTTTTTAGTTCCTCACTTCCCTGGCTTGTATTCATTTCTGTCCAAACTATTGGCTACTGTTGAAAGTGTGCCTTATGCATGAACGATGGCATTGCGTAAGAAAATAAAGCTTAATTCTTAGCATTGCCTATATCTGAAACTTACCTGTCCCTCTCCCATCATCACTGTCACTGAAGCAGTTTAACAGAAATTAAAGAAAAGGGTGCCCATGGGCGCTTCTGTCTGCAAAAGCTAAGTGGCTTGTTGAATCAACTACCAATTTTTTCCTGAGCTGTGAAGACACCCTTTTGTCTCGCACACACATATGCGGAAGATGACAAATCTAATTTTTTAGATCTTTTCATCACAAGAAATGATTTCACTTAAGCATTATTTTTGTCCACACGATTTATGTTCTGTGGATACTGTGAAAGAGAGTCTGTCGGGACATCTTGGCGAATGTTGCATCAGAATTCTTTAGAGAAATGGCAGGGCCTCTAAGTGTGGATAATGGCTCTTTGAACAGACTCTAAAGAGCCCTTTCCATAGACTGGACCAGCTCTTTTCAAGAAATACGCAACGAGAAGGCAAGTAAAAGGGGCGGGGCAAACCGAGAAGATTAAAAAGAGAGTAAAAGATTAAAAGAGGGAAAGAAATAAGGAAAATGCAAAAGGAAAAAAAAAAAGATCAAAAAGGGGATTAACCATGTTACTTGTTGTTTCTCAGAAATTAGAAAAGTATGGAGGATAAGGAATTTGTTTCCTTTTGGCCCAAGAAAAATGCCAATTATGGTAGCTAAACTGCCCAGATCACATATCAGCATGCTTTGGAAATGTGAGAAATGGATGGGAAATATAAACACGGAGCAATAGCGTACAGTTATGTTATGAATTAAGCCAGAAAAATATCAAGATTTAGTCACTGAATGAGCTGCCAAGGTTAATTTTCCCTGATGAACTTGAGCAAGATCAGAATAGAAGCGATAGCACCATAGTTGGATGTTTTCTGCGAGACACCCCCCTGCCTTCTAGAATCAAATTCTTCGTTTTCTCAGGGAAAAGAACTCCAGGCTGAGAGCATAGTCAACAGAAATGAAGCCATGACGTTCCCCTTCATTTCTTGGTTTTTATTTGATCAGTGCCCTAGGTTCTGAGGTTAGGGCTCTGATATGGTAAAACCAGGCAGCCAGCGCTGTCCAGTCCAGTCATTTACTAACGGTCTCCGTATGTCACTACCTTTCGGCATTGTTGTTGTTGTTGTTGTATCATTTTGATACCGGGAATTAATCATTTAAATTCACTTTAAAATGTAGAAAGTGTTTCAAGTTGTACATATTTGACAAAATTGATCTTATACATCTTAAGAAGGAATCTACACTTTACTATTAAATACAAGTGCATGTGTGAGGCTACTTAGTTTATTCTACTCCTGGTGAATTTATAGAGATTTCTTTTTCTTTTTTCTTTCCTGGCCCACATATTCCCTTTAGGGTTTGGCTTTTTGGTTGCAGTGGTTGCCTACTCCAGCTAATCTAAAACTAAACATGTTTAGGTCTGTTCATTTTTAAACTGCAGATTTAATTGCCAAATATTAATTGCTTTACAAATCAGAAAATCTAAGAACTAGAAGCTCTAAAACATAAAGCAGAGAAAGGGTAAATCATGAAAAAAAGCAAGAACGAAGGGAAAAATGAAAAAGGTCTTATGTTGCATGAATGCCAAAGGAAGTCTAATAAAAACAAATATTTAAATTAGAAAGCAAGTGATAAAATTATATAAAAAATTCTTTATGGCATTTTGGTACTCCAATGTTATATTCAGTATATTCTCTCTCAAACACTCAGGAGATTTTATATATATGTGTGTATATATATGTATGTGTATATTTTATATATATATATATATATATATATAATATACACATATACCAGCGATGCAATTTAATGGAACTTTGAATAGCATTTAGCAGCATCTCATTTTTCTTCTCCTCTTTTATAAACTACATGAAACTTTTCCTAAATCCCAGGTGCTTTTAGTTTTATTCAGAGTCCTCTTAACGGCAGGTAGCACAGAATACAATCCGGAAAAGTGCATGAATTTTATATTAATTGACCCCTTTTGTCAGCGGTCAAAAGGAGCGGCCTGTCACTTCCAAGGCGGGTCACGAGAAACAAACAGCTTAGGTCAGGAGGCACAATAGATACTTTACCTCCCGCTGTCGCCCTCTTGTGTGCACTTTGGCGGCACGGTTGGGGTGGGTGCCACGCTGAGGCCAGGGCACAAGGATGACAGGTGACTGAACAGTGCCAAGCTGGCTGAAGTTAGAGCTGCTCACCACAGCAATCCCACTGCTGGAGAGCTGTCCTGTGGGAACAAAATGCCAACATGGAAGGATATAGATATAGATATAAAGTCTGTCCCAGTACGTTTACTAGCAGAAAAGAAATCTGACTATCCACCCATCGGGAAATGAGAGAATGAATTAGGACAGATCCATCCTTGGCAGTAGGATGTAGTAGGATGTCCATCCTATCAACTGTTATGTGAAAAAATAAAGCACAAAGTAATGTGCTAAAAACAAAACAAAACGCTGTAAATGTAGGTTGCACAGGAGCGTAAGGAATAAGTGAAAGGATCCTGTTAATATTGGGAGACCAGAGGGAGATGTGCAGACTCTTAAACTTTTTATTTCTATGATTCTTTCTGGTTTGGTTATAAGAAGTATAGGATTAATTAATTTATATGCTTCTTTCTAGTTTGGTTATAAGAAGTATAGGATTAATATACTGACTGAATCAATTATAATAATATATATTAGACTATATGTATAGTCCAATAAAGGATTATAAGGATAAAAATACATAAGTTTTGTCCCTTACCCACTTTTTTAAGATTCTTTGTTCTAGAATCTAATTTTTTTAACCAACCTTTAGGCCCCTGAACATGACAAAGAAGAATGCGGGGAGGGTCCCTGAGCAGGTAAAGGAAAGTGAAGTTGCAGAATAACTGGTGTTTCACAAACACCATGTGCAAAGGCCCTGAGGTAGTGGTTGCTTGAAGTGTTAGAAAATACCAAGGAGACCAATGTGGTTATGGCTGAGCAAACAGGAGGTTTAGAACAAAAGAGGTTGTAAAGGGACCCAGGGGACAGATTATAAAAGATAGGTTTTACAAAAAATTTTACTGCAATTCAAAGTAAAAAAAAATGTCATTATTGCAAACCAGTACGTGCCTACATACATGCACACACTCAAGTGACACACACACAAACAGCACACACACACAGAACACAAACCACAGTTTGAAAACCACATTGACTTTTATCCTAAGTGTGAGAAGCAGACATCGGAAGGAGAGGTGTTATAAGATTTGACCTACATTTTAAAGAATCAATCAGGCTGCTAAGTGGAAAACAGGCTTGGGGCGGGTGGCAAGAGTGGGAGAGAAGATTCCATTTGTGAGGTACTGGGCAAGATAAGGTGGTGGCTATACTGGAATGTTAGCAGTAGGAGTAATAAGGAGTGACTGGATTAAGGGTGTATTTTTATTTTTATTTTTTAAAATATATCTTTATTGATTTCAGAGGGAGGGAGAGGGAGAGAGAGAGATAGAAACATCAGTGATGAGAGGGTCATTGATCAGCTGCCTCCTGCATGCCCCCCAAGGGGGGTGGAGCCCGCAACCCAAGCATGTGCCCTGACTGGGAATCGAACTGTGATCTCCTGGATCCTAGGTCGATGCTCAACCAGTGAGCCACGTGAGCCGGGCTAAGGATATATTTTTAATGCAAAACTACTAGAATGTTCTCATAAATTGGATGTGCAACATTAGAGAAAATGAGTTAAAAATGACTCCCAATTTGGGGACCCAATCAACTAACTGGGTTAATAGTGATGCCATTTACTTAGTTGAGGAGCAATATGATAGACTCAGATAGTGACAAAGGGAAGCGTTCTACTTAGGATAAGTTAATTTGAGTTGCCTTCAGACATCCATTTGGAAAAGTTGAGTGGCCCCTTTTGAAGTTAGAATGGCTGTGCAGCATTCTTTGGCTAATGAAATGCGAGAACTGAAGGATGTCATTCTGATGGACGCATAAATTTAGGTGACATCATTGTCCAAATGGCCAGCTAGTACAGCACAGAACAAATGAAAAGCTCTGAAGGCAGGATTTTTCCAACTGTGAACCTTTGCCATAAAATTAATGTAGGGGTTGTGACCAGAATTGTTTTTAATGAAATGAAATTAGTAAGATAGAACAGGACGGGATGGGACAGGATGGGACAGGATGGGGTGGGACAGGACAGGACAGGACAGGATAGGATAGAATTGGACAGAATAGATCAGAGCACAAGAACTACACACTTGGCATAAACTGCAGCCAGTTATGCGGAGCCATGTGAGAGAGACAGATTACTGTCCTTACTAGGAAATGTGATGAATGTTTGTATTAACAAACAACATTTGATTTTTACTAACCCACATCTCATTTATCTTTGCAGTAGGCGATGGTTTACCATAACAGGATAGTTAGTGTTGTCCATATTTTAGTTAAGACGTTGGGAGTGAACTTAAGTCAATAGGGAAAATTCCCAGATCACACAACCTAATGCTAGCCCTGATCCCCTTCTGCCTTTTCTCTTTCTTTGTAGCATTTTATCACTCGTATGGGCCACAATGGATTAATAGGACTGCTCCTTCCATGGTTATTTTTGCATATGCTCAAGGCTCTGGACAATAGTGTCATTTTATGCATTTATAGTCAAGCCTCTACTCATACATGAGAATACAATGAAAAGAGAGAGAGTCTCCATGGTGTCCATACATTTGGATGCTTACTATTATAGTAAGATTCAGTGTGAACAAGCCCTTAAATCTAAGTTCAATGACTTGAAACACTCACCCAACACATACTTATTGAATAGCAATTAGGCTGCAGGAAAATTATCTTGTTTCTCATATAACCTTGAGTGGGATAAGCTAAGATCTCTATTTTATAGCCAAGAAAGCCAAGATTCATGAGGTTGAATGATTTGCCTATTCAGCTAATCAGTGGGACTTGAGATTGCAAACCAGATATTTCTGAAGCCAAGACACTCTGGGTCTTGTTACACTACATCACAGCAGCTTCATCTAAATACACTGTTAACACTGTTGTCAAAGGAGGACCCTACTTCAAAGACAAAAAGGGAGTGGTACATCCAACAATGGCCACGAGTGCAGGAGAACTACGTGATACATATAGAAAGGTTTTCAACATATATGTAGAAATAAAACAATCCAACAACCAAGAAAAGACAGAATAGTGTTTATTGAATATTCTTACTTGAGTTCCAAAGACGGGATATATACATATATTCATATACCCATCACATATGTCTACGTACATTGAGCATAATATACCAGAGCTCTTTTAATAGTGGCTGTCCCTGTAGAGAAGGACTGGGGGTCTATGGTAAGAAATGAAATTACTTTCCATGCTTTACCAAGTGTCCTATTAAACCACGAGGTCATCACGAGGGCTATATATGGTTAGAGTAATTCCAGATCTCTTCCTAGGCACAGAGTGGGAATGCATTTCCCCCAGCCTTTTTGAGATTAGGTTGTGTGGCTTGCATTGGTCAATAAAACGTGACCAGATATAAAATGAGTCATGTTTGAGTGGAAGTATTAAAAGCCAATGCCGTTTTTTTAAGGAAACAAGCTGGGAACGTAGGTAGCAGCTGCACCCGCCGCCTCCCGCAGCCACATCAAAATCACAACTAAAATACAGAACCACCATCACTCAGAGCCCCCTGAGATCTGGCTGCACAGAAGCCCCACAACCAGGGAACTAAGAGACCGGTAGGAGGGGCGGAGACATGGGCAGGTCCGGGCTGAATCCCGGAGGCACGGCCTCGGGCCCACACCCGGTGCTGCGGGGTAAACCCGGGAGGGCATCTAGGCGGCGGGGGTTTCCCGGAGGAGTGAGGGGTCCCAGCATCACAGCAGTCCCCCAGCCCAGGGCTCCAGGGCTGGGACCAGACGTCCCCACAACTTCCGGCTGTGAAACCAGAGGGGACTGTCCCTGAGGGTCTCGGAGGCTGCAGGAGTCCCAGGCTTTCCTCTTAAAGGGCCGCGCACGGACTCACTCGGACGCTCCCTCTGAGCCCAGCGCCGGGAGCAGCCTGAAGGGACCTGGGACACTCGGGGAGGAACTAACCTGCCTGGAATCGGGCGAGAGGTGGAGGGGCGGCTTCCTCCCGGGCAGAGGGGCTGGCGGAGGCCATGGCTCCTGTGGCGAGTCCTCCCCGCACACAGCCCGCAGGCAGGCGCCATGTTTGAATCGCCGGCACCTGACTCACGCCTTTGGCCCCGCCCCGTGATTCCCGGAGGCCCCGCCCCTCCCCACCTGCAGCTCATCCGGGCCATTTCCAGGGGCTTCTCTGTGCAAGTGGCCTCTCGAGCCTCATGCTCAGGACTTTCCTAAAATCTCTCAAACAAGCAGCAGCTGCCCCATATGGCTTGATAAGCAGCCCCAGGCCTGGCCCTAGCAGCAGCTGCACTGGCTCATAGCTTGGCCTCTCTTGGGCACCTGCAAGCGCAGCACAAGTAGCAGCCAACTATGGTTTGCTGTGCAGCTCATGCTGGGTGGCCCTGGGCAAGGCACTGGCACAGGCTGACTTTGCACCTCCCGGGAGGCCCCAGAGACAGTGCACCTGGTAGTAAGACTTGACCATGCTGGATTACAACCCTACCACATCCACGAGTGGCACACTCAAGGGGCACCCTTGGTGAACACCAAAGCTCCACTGAAGTAAATCCTGCTCCGTAGGGGTGTCACCAGCACAGCAGCTCTCTGGCTGTAGCTGCAGCTGATCCTCACAGCCAATTGGCCTGGGGGTCAATTCCTCCCAGTGACGCCAACAGCAACCAAGGCTCAACTACAACAGGACAGTGCACACAGCCCACACAGGGGAGCACCTAGAAGGCCCAGCTCAGGGGACTGGGGAGGCTGAGCCACTGGACCCTACAGGACACCTACTCCACAAAGCCACTCTACACATTCCAGGAGACATAGCAGCTCTACCTAAATACATAGAAACAAACACCTGAAGCAGCCAAAATGTGGAGGCAAAGAAACATGTCACAAAGGAAAGAACAGAAGAAATCTCTAGAAGAGGAACTAAATGAAATAGATCCAAGCAAACTAACACATACAGAGTTCAGAATGATGGTTATAAGGATGCTCAAGGATATTAGTAAGAGTATGACAAAAATAACTGAGAAAAACGATGACATAATAAAGTACCAATTTGAAATGAAGGCTACACGAACTGAAATGAAGAATAATTTACAGGGAATCAACAGTAGAGTAGAGGACGCTGAGAATCAAATCAGCAATTTGGAACATGAGGAAACAAAAAGCACCCAACTAGAAGAGCAAAAAGAAAAAAGAATCCAGAAATATGAAGATTTATACTGTCTTCATAAATATAAGGAGCCTCAGGGACAACTTCAAGAGGCCCAACATTCGTATTATTGGGGTGCCAGAAGGAGAGGAAGAGAGCAAGAAACTGAAAACCTATTTGAAAAAATGACAGAAAACTTCCCCTCCCTGGGGAAAGAAATAGACTTACAAGTCCAGGAAGCACAGAGGGTCCCCAAACAAGAGGAACCCAAAGAGGCCCATAACAAGACACATCATAATTAAAATGCCAAAGGTTAAAGACAAAGAGAGAATCTTAAAAGCAGCAAGAGAAAAGCAATTAGTTACCTACAAGGGAGCACCCATTTGACTGTCAGCTGATTTCTCAACAGAAACCTTGCAGGCCAGAAGGGAGTGGCAAGAAATATTCAAAGAGATGAAAAACATGGAACTACAACCAAGATTGTTCTGCCCAGCAAAGCTATCATTTAGAATTGAAGGTCAGAGAAAGAGCTTCTTAGACAAGGAAAAGCTAAAGGAGTTCATCACCGCCAGACCAGCACTACAGGAAATGTTAAGAAGAAGCTAATGAACAAAAGAATCTGAGGAACTAAATAGATCCAGAGACACTGACGCATGTAACAGACGATCATATTTCAGAGGGAAGAGGGAAGAGGGATGGAGGGTGGGAAGAGATTAACCAAAGAAGTTCTATGCATATATGCATAACCCATGGGCACAGTGAAGAATGGGGTGAAGGCCTGGGGAGGGGGTGGGAGCGAGGTAGAGGGGGTCAATTGGGGGGGGAGGCGGGTGGGACACCTGTAATTCTTTCAACAATAAAGATAAATTTAAATTAAAAATTAAAAAAGAGCCAATGCCCAACTCACCCTTTGTTCCAGCCACACTGAAAGCATAGGCAGAGATAAAACCTCCATCAGCCAGAGTCCCAGAGTGACCACGATGAGCAGAGTTCTCCTGCCAAACTACATTGCACACTTAGAGTGAGAAATACACCTTTGTTATCTTAAGTCACTAAGACTTAAGTTTGCTTATTATGGCAGCATCGCCCAGCCTATCCTGACTAACACAACATAGAGAAGAAATGCTAATGTGTAAAGTAACATAAACCTAGCAATTGCATTCAAACTTTTTACTATTTTTAAATGTTAAGGAGAAAAAAAAAAAGTGTTTTTTCAAATAATAAATTGGTTCATCCATTCATTAAGCAAGTATTTACTGAGGAACAAATATGTCCGAGGCAATTATAGGCAAAAAGGAAGTACCATTAACTTAGACAAGGTCCCCACTCTCACAATTAACACAAATAAATGAGCAAGGTAATAATGTGGGCTCTGATGAAAATAAAAGCCAAATGATGTCACGAGAGTGACTGGGTGACAAGTTTGGGGGGTCAGAAAGGCCTCTGGAAAGAAATCGCTTCAACTGATGGTTGCAATTACAATGGTAGTTCTAAAACCACAGAGAAGTTTTTTTAAACTTCCCCAATCTCCAAATATTCTCAAGTAGGCCTATATTTCATTTACATCAGAATAACACCATGAAATAAATACATCACAGCAGATAAAGTGATGGAGTAATACAGTGCTCAGTAGAAAACCCAGGAGGTCCTGCTTTCACCCAGAAAGTGAGGGGCCATATTTAGTTACACCTGCAGATGGAACTGATAGAATCCTAAGTGGAGACAGAAGCAAACGTTGGCACCTCTCTAAGTGGGGAGGCCACCAGTTGAAAATGTATCCCATAAAACATCAATCAAGATAGCAGTAAAAGGGGTGAAATGCATACACACGTAAAAACAATTGAAAACATGTTTGCCTAATTATACAGACAGAGATATCAAGGCCAGTGCTGAAAGGAAATGAAAACCTAGGAGATACTGAATCTCTGCTCTGATGGAACCCAACTCCAGGGCTGGTAACATGGCCTGGGGGACAAATGCCACCAATTGCAGCAACATTAAAGAGTTAATAAAGCCTGTGAAGTGTTTCCAAAGAAAGGAGGATCTGAGAGAAGGAAGCCACAATCCCGCTTTTATCAGCAATTACTCGTTTATATTTCTGTATCAAGCTAACTTTATTAAATCATTCTGCAAAGGTCAAGTGGGATGTGTCTTTCCTGGTCTATTTTCATATTTTATGCCACAGACTGAGTAACTGGATAATATACACTGTATTTCCAAAGACTGGAAGACATTTACGCTCAAGTGCTGATTTCCTGTGGTGTGATATTAGTCACTTAGACAATGGGGTTTTATCTGATGCTGTGTATGTGTAGGAACTCGGCCAATTCCTTTTTTTTGGGTGCCTGAAATTCTTCCAGTTACCAGCTGTCAGAAACACAGTTTAACTGCTTATCATTAGACCAAGCAACTAGTTCCAATTCATCTCTTCCAGAAATTTCAACTATGGAGGAGATAGATAAGTTGAAAATAGTTATGAAACTGTTTATATGGGTAAGTCTGATGTTCCAGATCTCCTGGAACTATTAAAAATCACTCTATAAAGAACATTCTCACTTTCTTAAAGTGCAAACACCCACACTGCTTAACCCCAAGAAGTCTAACCTTTGACCAGATTCCTCTCATCCAAACAGCTAGATAAATGACTACATCTTACATAGATCTCACTCAGCCATCTCAGTCAATCACCTGGCTGTTCTTCATGACACCTTTAGCTTCTCCATGTCAGCCTTCCTCGGGCAGCGTCTGCTGGTGCTCCACCACTTCTCCCCAACTTGGGTATGGACCCTTCCTCCATTGCTCAGAACAGTAGCTGAGGCCTGACTTTTCTCTGAAAAGTCAGGAATAACAGAATCTGTGAGACAGAAACCTTAAACCTTGGTACAACCTGTGAGCCCCCTCAGACCCTCTCCACCCTGCTCTCTCTGCAGGGGACTTCTGTACAGATCCACATGCTTGGCTCCTGTGCCCTCTGGCTTCTAACTGGGTTCAGCCAGTGGGAGCCCCAGCAGGAGCTGGGAGAGTTTTGCTCGCCTTGCTCCCTTTGCAGCTGTACCTGAATGTCTGTGTCCTTTCATCACAGGCCACTCTTACAGCCAACTGCTCTACAGGACTCTCTCACCAGGTTCCAGGAAGCCCCCCCCCCCCATAGAGCTCTCCTCTCCCCCTTGTATAATCCCTTGCAATTCCTCTACACCCCTCCAATTTTGTAAATAGTCTCTTTATTAAAAACCCTCCTCTACATTTCCAAATTCAAGAGTGGCATCTGTTTCCTGTTGACCCTGACTGATACAACCCATAATTGCCTGAGACCCAGACCCAAATGCTCCCACCGGGCTCTCCTCCTGTGTTTCTGGGAACAGTTTACCTCCCTTGAGCTGGTCTCTACTTTTCCAAACCCAGGAAGAAGGAACTGGATTCCTACAAGTAAATATAATATGTAAACATAAACCTCCACCTACAAAGATGGCCTTTGACACCCGTCTGCAAAGTTGCTTAATTTCTCAGCATCTGAACATACATCCATTCCAGGGTAGGATATTTGTTTTCACTTTTCATAACCAACAGACACACTAGGGTATGTTTGGAAAGGGGGTATAGTTTGCCCCCAAAATAATTTAAACTTGGAACTTAAAAAAGAAAAATAAGAAAGGCAGTCTTCCCATTTTTGCCCATCAAGGCTAAGCAAAGAGATCTTGGGGTCCAGCTCAGAAAAACACCCAGTTACACACCTTTAGATAATGCGTGAAAATGGATCACCCCAGGCAACCTGTGACAAAAGGCACTATGGCATCCAGAGCTTTCACTGATGAAATGCAGCCAGGCTACTAAGAGTTGGCATTACAGCCTTACCAACCTATGGGGGGACGGTTTAGAGAGGTGACAACCATGGCAGATACATGTTCCTTCTCCCATGAGTTTCTTATTGGGCCCTGAGGTTGAAAGTCTCTCGACCCATTTTTAAGGAATAAAGAATTGTCCTATTTTTCCTCATCTCAGATGCTCTGAACCCTATAATCTGGAGATCCCCAGAAGGCTCTGGCTGTGGACCTGTCTTACTGGAGAATCTTGGAGGCCCAGCTCCTGTCTGATCTCTCTGGCTCCTTTTGTCTGGCAACCCCCACAGCTAGTATTGTAAAAATGGAGCCAACACCCCTTTGCCACTGCATCTGCCCAGGAATTTTCTATTGATCCCTACAGATTCAGCTCCAAGGTCACTTTTCCTGAAAAGTGTTCAATGCCCTCTCTTTGGCTTCCCACACTAACTCTTCCTTACCCATTACTTTGTATTCCAACACTTTGTTTGCTGACCTAGCTCATTCAGCGCTGTGGTCTATTGACAGCAAGAACTGTCTTACTCACCGTGACAGCCCCACTGCCCAGCATACTGTAGGAGTTCGCTAAGTAGTGGGCACATTCATTCATTAGGAAATTAAAAACCACTGCCGAGCTCCCTCACTCCGCACGTAGAAAGAGCTGGCGGGGGGGGGGGGGGGCTTATTCTCAAGGATCAGGAGCTGTATAAATGCTTGGCTTCGTGGAGTTGGGGGAGCAGGATCAAAAGGCAGTTCTTTTTTCAGTTCCATGATTAAAACTCTCCTGAATGCCACAGGATTACAAGAGCCTGAGTAACAAGATGTCAACACACTTCTTGGGGGAAGGTCCCAGCCCTGCTGATTTTTGTGTGGTGGGGCTTTGGAGACCTCCTGCTGGGGACACCATGGGATTGTAGCACACGCCAACCAAACAGCAATTCCGAGACTCTCCCTCGGGCAGCATCGCTGCTCCTCTTTATATCTCTCCCTCTCTCTCTCTCTCTTTCTCCCTCTCTCTCTGGGTCAAGAGCTGGTGGTGAGGTTTGGGGGGAAATGAAGCTAACGTGTCCCCATACTCCAAAGTGACTTCCCTCTCTCAGCTCTGCTGTGGTAAGTGACCCTAACCCCTGCTTCAGGTCCCAGAAAACTCATCAGTTAGTTTTCTGGCCAAGTGTGGCCAAGGCTTCAATGCAGCCAAAGACTTCTCCCTGAGTTCTTGCCTTGTCAGCCCTCCCTGCATCCATCTCTATGGATTCTGAGTCCATTAGTCTGGGTGCAACCAAGCACTAGTCTGTTTGCTGCTGCTGTTGTTTTAATAATTCCTCAGATTACTATCTAGCCAGGGCTGAAAAACAGAGCTCTAAACAATAAACTAACTAGCTATTTCTCTTTTCTTTTCTAATCCTCCTAGTGGTGAATCCAAAAATTCAAGACTTTGTGCCATCTGCATCAGTCAGAAACAGAAATACGACTTTTAGGTGGCTTATTAGACCCCCTGCCTCTCCCTTCCATAAGGTTTTGCATCAACCCAGGCTCAAGACCTGTGTACCTCTGGTTCATAAGCCAAATGGCTGGTCCCCCCAACCCCAGGGATTACTGCAATACCACCCTTGCTCGCCCCAATTCACACACCCTTGAGGTTGAGCTCCCTCTTCAGAAGATCATGTGGAGACACAGAGTATAAGAGAGTCACTCTCCATTCACTTCTTCATTCTTTTATTGAACAGGCAGACACTGGGTATCCATCATGGGTCAGGCACGATGGGATACGATGGTCAGCAATACCCAAGGGTGGGTCTATAAAAAAGATAGAGCCGGCTTATATCACTGGCATTCGACCAGAAGCCCTAGCCTAGCTCTTTCTTCCTTTTCTCTCATATATCATCCAACACTAATTCCAGATCCATGAATGCATGTCTAGGACGGAGACTGGCTCTGTGAATCTCTCTGCATAAATACTTTTCTGCCACTTATTCTGCTCCTCAGCGTTTCATCCCAGCTCTCCTTATCCATACATGACCAAACACCAAGAATTATTTACTCAGAATGGGTGAGGCCCAAGTCTTCATCCCCCAAATAGACTTTGTTCCTATGGAGATGGTGGTTCTGGTTCCATGTGGGAATTACGTAGTTTGAGGAGTGATTCTTCCATGGCATGTCCACACAAAGGATATTAATTAATCCGTCCCCTCCCCTTTTAAGACTCTTCCTAAACTCACAGCAGTGAGTCAGTGACTTTGTCCATTACAGTGGTTCTGTATGCCAGCACTAATGAAGGTCCTTCTAACACAGGATGTTCCCCAAACATCCAAATGTATGTGAAAATGCATCTCCAAATTAGGCTGATTAAAAGCCTAGAACAATATGTTTGTTTCCATCACAGATGTGAAGTACGGTATCTGTTCCTAGGAAAACTGCTGCTAAGGAATGATTCAGCAGCTGACATTAATGCAGCCATGATTCAATAATTTTTAAGTTTTGATTTTCAGCTTTTACTTTTAACTTTACAAATTCAATTGTATAACTCTATGGACAAAGGGGAACCCCTCCAGACACAATCAGGTTGAAGCCCAGTTGAGTGCCAAGGGGCTCAAAGTTCTTAGGGATGCTTGTCCACGGGGTGAAAGTAAGGACCCTGACTGGGGTTAGGATGGGGAAGTCAGGGCCCCATTCCCTTGGAGATGGATTTGATACAAAAAAACAAATTAGAAAACAAATGATCTGCAGAGACTTTCAACAGGAGAAATATGAGCAAAGCAACAGAACTCAGAGGCATGCAGAAATTAAAGGGCATAAAGAAGTATATCAAAAAGAGACACAAGCCACACAAGGCACGTTCTGAGATCAGGAGGGAAGGGAAAGTGATATGTAAGGTCAGTTGCGGTTGTGCAATCCCATATCCTGGTAGTTTCTCTAGCGTATTGGGAGTGAATTTTTTTTAATGCCTGTTTTCAACTTGAGTTTGGCATGAGGACAGGTTGACTAACAAGGTGACTATCGCAGGCAGCATTTGGAAAGGCAAAAACAAAAACAGGTTCTGCCACTAGCCCGAGCAGAAGTCAAAGCCTGCTTCTGCTATGTCGCTATGTGTGACCCTGGCCAAGCTGACGAACTGCAGACCTCAGTCCACTCATCTGTAAACTGGGGCCAAAAGTGCCTGCCTCACAGGATTTTTGTGAGGATTAAACAAGGTAACAAAAGAAAGTGGGTTTACCTTCCTTTCCTCTTCTTATAACAGTTTTAGAAGAAATAATTATCAAGAAAAAAGGCAATACGGTTGACTGAAAGGACGAGTGTGTGAGCTGAAAAGACCTAAGGCATTTAAAGAATTTGGAAATTTTTACCTACTACACTTCAAGTCCTTGGGGTTTTTTAAATCATTGTTGACTTTTCTGCAATGACGGGAATGTTCTATATCTATCCTGCTCAAAGTGGTAGCTTTTGACTATTGCACACTTGGGATGTGGCTAATGCAACTGAGGAACTCACTCTTTAATTTCATTTACCTTTAATGACTGAATTTAAATAGCCATACATGGCTAGTTGCTACTGACTTGAAGAGTGCTCCTTGAGATCTTTCTGACCCTAAGGTTCTCCCACACCAGTCTGGACTTGAGGAGGGAGGAAGGAAGGAAAATGAAGGAAATAGGCAGCAATGATTTTCATGAAGAGTGAAGAAAGCTTCTAGAACAAAGCAAATAAAACATGAGAGCTTGTGATAAAATTTCAGCAGAGGTGAAGGTGAAGTTAAGTGCTCTGGGGGAAAACATGCCTCCAAGGGATGGAATGTGATGCGATAGCTCCGAGAGGCCCAAGGACAGAGGAAGCTGGGTGTGACTGCGCAGCTATGGAAACACAAACATCAGTCCTTAGAAGGGTGTCTGACCAAGCTCCTTCAGGACAATACCGCTGTGAGTTGTGTGACTTTACTTGTCCATGTTATTATCTAACCTAAAAGGCACCGTTAGGTGTGAAGTGCATGTTTCGTTGGCTCCCCATTTCCAAGTTTTTATTAATACTACATTCACCAGTTCCCACGAAAAGAGCAGTGTTGGGCAAGTTTTCATAACCGTTTATTCATTATAAATAGTAAATATTTACTGCACTTTTTACATGAAAGACATTTTTACAACACATTGTTGTTGGCGGAGGCTGCAACACAAAAGATAGAACTTCTCTCCATCCGTCACCCACTAAGACCAATGTATGAACTGAGCTCGGTGCTACGTCTAGTCTAACTCACTATGTCATAGCTCTCAACTCTAAAGGGAATGTATCTGTGCCTATCTCGTTCGTGATTCCAAGAACAGAAAGAAATAAATAACACTGTCTTCCCCCTTCTTGCCCCTCTTAACATCTCCAAAAGCAAATTTATTGACATTCGATAATGTCACCGCACAAATGTATGTAAACCTCAGTTCCTAGAGTCTTTTAATATTGGAGAGCGTTGTATAATTTAAAAGTACATGAGGGCCACATGGACATTTCTGTTCTTGCCCTGCCGTTCCTAGAAAAGAGAAGCATGTAAACGTAATAATTTTAAAAGCATCATTCTTGAACATGCTCTCTGGTCAAAAGGAGCAAGCCGGGTGTGGGTTGTCCAGCAAGCGGCAAACGTCGCTGCGTTCGACCACAGTGAATCGTGGGCTGCGAAAATAAAGCACCTGCAAAAATATAGTTCTGATTCTGTATCTATGAGCCTGGCATTGCCAAAGCGTCCGTGAGGTACACAGTATTGCACACTGAGGAGCAGCTGTGGGAATGCACTCACTTCTCCCCTCCCCAGCTCAGCCCCGACGGGAAACTGCACTGGGGAACCGGCACACCCCTGCCAGGCCGGGAGAGAACACCAGCTTTTCCTCCTGCTGACCCAGGTCCTACCAGCAAGACGTGTCCTTCCGGGACATTTAGTAACCACTGAAGTCCGAGTGAGGGTACGATAACAAATAATTTATTTGGGAGGCCCTTTACATCTAGTCTAACTTCCTAAAAACGGTGCCACTTATTTCCATATCAATTTCCAGTGTGTAAAAGTCAAGGATTCCTCCGTTCCTGCTGCATTAAGGGAGCAGTCTGAAAGTTGCAGAAGCGTCAGCATGGGGCATCCATCCTGTTATACTGGGGAGAATTCTCCGACTGTATTTGGGAACATTCTGCTTGCCCGAACCAGTCCAGATAAATCACACACGCACGCACGCACACACGCACTCAAGCACACGTGCGCGCACACACGCACACACACGCACAGGCACAGGCACACACACAAATGGAATGTTTCAGCGCCTACAGAGCTGGGGTGTTGGATACATAGCCATGTGAAATCGTTGCCTTAAAATGTTGCATTGTCTTTACTGTCCCGGGTCTTCCTTTTCTCCACGGCTTTGTCCAGCACGTTCAAAAGAATTGGAAACCAACTACCGGAGAAACCAAATCAATCACTCTCCTTTGTCTGCTGTCGGGACTGTCCCCCAAGAGGGCGATTTTTTTTCTGAGAAGATTCTTCATGTCTCGACTATGGAGACTGGAAATCGGGCCAGTTGTAGCTCCAAGTGGCCGGTCCACTTACGCGATATCTGGCTTGAGATAATGGAAGGCACCTGCAAGGAAACACACACAGCTCTCAGGTCGTGCTGCGACAGCTCGTGGCAAGGGGCAAAGTCAGCTACCGGCCGGCACTGTCGTATTTAATACCGTGGCATCAAAGGATTCGGACTAATATTTTTAGTCCTGAGACAAGTTTGACATAACTCTGTGTCTTTGAGATTATACTCCACATGATCCTTGAGCCGACCTCATTAAGAACATGTGTTTCTAATGCCAGGGGTTACTTCATTTTGGCCAACCCTTGTGTTTTACCTAGTGCCAATCGGGCTTCACATCTCGGCAATTAAAAACCGCAAGACGTTGTTGACATCAGTTAAGAAAATAATTATACAAGCGAGTTCTTGCTGGAACAATCTGCTGGCGTTGCCCAGAGTTGATCCTGGGCTGTAAGGCTGAATCAGGCCGCCACCTCCCCTTTCTTAAGGAAATGTTGGAATTTTTAATGCTTCCAGAAGCAAACCCCCCCTAGGAAGTCCAAGGCTTACTTTGTCCATACTGCCCATATTGGTAGCCGGTGACAGGGTCCATGCTGTAGCCCGTGGTGCTATAGGTGGGTGGACAATACGACTGAGATGTTGGGAGACTGTCCAAGCTCTTCATGTGGTCTAGTCTCTGGCTGCAGCTGGCCGACACCGTGGTGGTGGGTTCCAGGCCCCCGGTGAGCGGGGAGAGCGCATAGTCGGTCTGGGGCTGGTGGGGTACCCCACCATGGTTGGCCAGGAGTCCCATTACCTAAAATAAGCAGGCAGATTAGGAAGACATGAGAATGCGAGGAGGACCATCGCCTACGGCTGACAGAGCAACTGGAAACGTCCCATTTTGATTTCTTTGGGAATCTACTGTTAAAGAGCTGTCCGGATGATGGTGAGCTCAGTTCAGAGTGGCAGAGGTGTGTTACATCATGCCCAATGAAGACATCTGACTGCAGGTTCAGAAAAAGGAAAGGGGGGGGGGCAGGGAAAAGGAAAAGAATTGGAAGGAGGAGGGGGAAAAGACAGAGAGATTATACTGTGCCGCTAGCGATACAATCGGACCCGGATTTCAAAGGAGAAAGGAGGGGGGACACAGGGGCACAGGGACAGCGCTAGGGAGACATTTCATCTGCTTATATAGAATAATGCCTAACCATATAGTACCTCTGTTTCACGTGTGATTTTAAACAGGTATTTGCTTATATCTTTTTAAAAGTTAAATGAATTCAAATCAAACTCTTTTCCTGTATTTTGCGATCTCTGTGTCTTTTTTTCAGTGTTTCCTCTCAAGAAAGTTCCTCCCGATCTTGGGAGTCCTTCAGTAATCAGAAATAATTGTTCCATCCCGGAGGCTTCCTGTACTTTTCCCGCCCCTCCCACCGGATAACCATACATAACTTCGGTGACCTACATTGAATTGTGAGAGATTTGAGAGGAGTAACCTACTCAGCTTTACATGCCCGCACCTAACAGAGTGCCTAGTACCTATTAGGGAGGGGAGGGGGGAGGGAGAGGGGAGAGTGGGGAGGGGTGGGGGGGAGGGAAGGGTAAAAGATTCGCCAGCCAACTGCTTCCCTTGCTTATTTTTCCTTTTCTTCTCTAAACCAACATTCTCTATAAATAAGTGTTAAATGAAAAGCCTGAAATGCAAACATGTTAGAAAAAGTCCACTCAGTTTTGCAAATAACCCTAAAGAGCGAGCGAACTTGAAAAAAAAAACAAAACTGTGATAACAGAACAGCTTTCAGATTAGCACGGAAACACTTTCGCAAACTCAAGCTCGCTGACCCCTACAACACCTTGCTCAGAAGTAAGTGGATAATTAATTTTGCAGCTGGAAACCTGTCACACGAGCGAGGAAGTGATTTTTCTCAAGTTCATACAATTCAGTGGCAGGGCTCAAAAAGCCGTTGCGGGAAAGATCGGCCTGTGGGTGAAGAGCCTCGTGTGCTTACAGATACCACCTGCTCACGAAGTGTGTAAAGGCAGGGCCCACAGTGGCACAGTATTGCCACAACGGTCCTGGTGTGTTTTACGATCTTTGGAGGACACGAAGCTTAAAGTGTGCACAGAAGAGCAGGAGGAGGGGGCTGTGCTGGCCTCCAAGGAAATTCAGGCCATAGGAGCCAGGAACCAGGGGTTCAGGCAAGGCAGGAGGGAGAGGCTGGTCCTGCGTCCCAGAAAGCACCTGAAATTAGGTTCCACAACAATGAGGCCACAACGCCCTTTGGGGAGGGTGTGCATAATCCTCACAGTTAAACAAAATCTTCTTGAAATAAAGCTTTAGACTGACACGTCATCAATTAGCCCCAAGACATGAGAAAGAGAGAGAGCACCACCATCTTCTGTGGATGACCCGGCTCCACTTCTCTGAAGCCATTCCTAGATTTTCTTGAGCTTCGTGGTGAAATATCTATTTAAAAATCTCCAAAAATTACCTATACTCTAAAAAACAGTCATATGCAACAGAGCATAGTTTTGTGTTATTGGAGATTTGGGGGAATGAAAATCACAAAATAAAGTAAGAATCAATAGGACTCACAGCTCCAGGAGAATGGAAAGCCACTAGGGCCTGAGCTCTCTTAGGGACCTACCCAACAGTTTATAGTGAATTAACTTCATTTTCTCATTTTAAAAAGCTGAATGTAGCCTAGAAGGCATTGAAGTTATTTCCCGAACGTTCTTCCAACTACATGGGGTTTTTTCCTCTTTTGCCTTTCTTTGAGAGCTTATATAGACGATTTTACAGTGCATACTTGGAAAATTCATAGACTTTAATTGATATACTAACTTATTAAATATTTTACTTCAAGCCAAAATTACGCATGTCTATTAGAAGAAAAGAGTCTTTAAAATAGAGGTTGTTCGGTGCCAACTGCAATATTTTTAAATCAGAGGTACCTCTTTGCATACTGGTGTAATGGGCAGCAATGGACAGGGAAGGTTAAAATACAAAAAATGTGATTTTTTTTTTTTTAATGAAAGGGAATAATGACACAGGTACAAATATCTTACCGTAAATAAGCTGTCCTAAGCAAAAAAGAGAGAGAGAGAGAAAGAAAAAAAGCACACCTAGAAAAAGCAGTTTTGTAACTGTCTCAATTCAGAGAAGAAAATGTCCAGTGGCACTAGATAAAAAGGAATCACATTTTCAATAGCATCCGCCACGAAGCTCCGTGCTTGAAATTCGGCTGACGGTCTGTCGCTTTAAGGGAGAGTGGGGCGCCCCGCACAGTGATAGTAGGAGCGCCAGAGCCGAATTTTATTCGAAACATGCGCACCCTCCCATGAGCTATATGTACATTTTTGCGATCAACTTTTTTTAAATCCTCTGCCATCCATTTCTTGTTTGCATAACTTTGAAGGCAGCAAAAACTTTGACCGTGGGGGAAAGAAACAACCATGAAGATTCTAAGAGAAGAAACGAGTCGTCCCTGTGAGCAAAAACCAGCTTATGATGTTCCTGGAGCAGCTTTTTGCAGTTGCTAAATTAGAAAAAAAAATAAAAATGGTAGGATAGGATTTACATGTGAGCCCTTGAAACAGATCCATTGGGAGATGGAGGTGTCTGCCAGGGCCAGGCTCTAGGGCAATAAAGCCACAGCTCCTCGGAGAGCCTGGCCATTGGGGAGCACGGCCGATGAGAGGGGGAGGCTGCGGGGAGGGAGCCGGCAGAGCCCCCCGCTCAGGCCCCGGCTCAGCAGCCCGCCTGCAGCGGCTGAAGCGAAGAAATTAGAGGACCGTCACCTCTGGTCCCTCTGACCCCTGATCGGGCCGGGAAAGAGACATTCTCCTACAGGCTCTTATTCCAAAGTGACTGTCACATACTGCGATTGTGATCTGTTTCTCAAGAACCACATGAGGATGGAGAAAGAGGTCCCAATATCTCCCTACATTTGGTCCGAAATTGAAATAAATAAATAATTATAACGAATTGCAATTCATTTCAATATTTCACACTGACAAGACGTGAGAAATATCCATCTTTTAATAACTTGTCGTTTAGAAATTAAAAATGAACTTTCTGTTGGGAAGAAAAAAAAAATAGCGACTATGTAAATACAGAATACACTGCTTTCCCCTAACATCATCTAAAACCTCAAATCTCTGCGGAAGGCTCCCATTTCACTTTTATGTGCGCTTCTTTAAAAGCTATTTTGTATTTCATGTGGTTCAAGGGAAGCTATGAACATTTCTCGTTGCCGCACAAAGAAGTTAGCTGGTAAACGATTTCTTGGAACGCCCCCAATATGGTTATGGAATGTCTTCCAGCCATATTTTCCCTTTTAGAGTACTGTCAGGATTTCTTTTATATATGCTTTTCCTGCAGCAACTGTAAGTCAAAACATAAAATAAAATCTTAATTTGTTGCAAAGTGTGTGTGTCTTTCCCCCTCATAAACCATTAGGTCATTTCTCCTACAGGGATGGACTGCACTTCTGCCTGATTCTTTTTTAATTTGGGGTGGAGGGAACACAATGGCCTGGCTTTCACAAACTATTTCAAAGGAAAAGAAATAAACTCAGGGCTACTCAATTCTGTCTACAGAACACTGGCCATATTATTAAATGCCAGACAAATCCAGGAGGTACAAGGACCAGGAAAAGAGTTGTCCTTCAATGAAAATCTCGATTCTGTCCTTCGGGAAAGGAACGCAGAGAAGACTGAGTTTTTACCTTTAGCTGAGTAGAACCCTCAGGGGAGGCATCTGAAAAAAAATCTATTAAGGATATTTCTAAATTGCTACCTCCAAAAACATCTCCCAGACACCGTTTCTACACTGTGTTATGGGTAACCTTTACAAACAAATCCAAAGCCTTAGAATCATAAGCCGATCCCTTAGTCATTCGCATTATTAGAGACATTTTCTGAAGATCTCCTTAAACTCATTCTCAAATTTCAGAATTCCAAATAGGTTGTTTATATCTTGATTGGAAGATTATATGGTTCAGGAAAAGCTAACTCTTCACAATTGCTTCATGCCACATTTCTCTTGAATTAATTTTCCTATTGTTAAGATTAAATATAAAAGATAAAAGCTATGGGCCAAATTAAGATTTACATTTAAACAATGTGTCTGAAAAATATTTGTCTTGGCATAAGCGTTATAGTTTTGCCTTCAGTCGAAAGTGCTCCGGGCTTATCAGAAATCTAAAATGATTTAGCAAATTATGGTGTGCATCCAGACACTTCTATTTTTGTTAGTATAGATCCTGGTTCGTGTCTTTATTTATTTATTTTTGTCTTTCGGTCACCAGATGTTCTTCTGAGTTAACATTTAATAGCATACATTTAGTGGCTTTTTAGAAGACCGCTGTGAATTACAGCTTTGTATAATATAAAGGGTTTTTTTTAAAAACCTTCTATTCATCCCTCCAAAGTTTACTGACTATATATTTTTTTAATTTGGATATGACTTATTTCCAGAACCAAAAAATATACACGCATATTCAAGTGTTTATCCAAATGATTTTTACCGATACGGGTGCTATCCAAGTCATCTAACAGTTAAATCTCAGTGACTGCATCTTGGAGGCTTAAAAAGCTTACATTGGAACCACAGAGACTTCCCAGAAAATGTTGTCTTCGGATTCAAATGCCTTAGGAATTATCCTGCAGTTGATTAGCATCTAAATAATTAGATTTTGGCCCTGTCGGTTTGAAAGCTGGAAGAGGGAAGTAGCCTGAAGGCAGAAGTTTCTCTGAAGGTAAGTAGGGTGACCTTCTCACCCAGACCAGAGTTATGGGAAGGGCATGGCTGACCCTCACCCAACCAGATAGAAACCCAGGGCCTGTAAAACGTCCAGCTAAATACACTTTTTTTTTTTTTAAATTTTAATCATTAGCTCACATTTTACAAGTAGCAATGTTTAACGCATGATGAAAGTGTGTGTACCAGCCAAGTGCGATTCAGTTGTGGCACATATTTTCAAGTTTTATTTATGAAGAGCACAGTAAGTACTGTCTCAATTAAACTCTAAGTAACATATATGATTTAACCCCCATTCCTGTGACCAATTACAGATTCACTTCTATTTTATCAGTTCTTTAGAGCACCTATTTTAACCGTTAAATTGGTAGCACTATTTTTTAGGGACCGATGCCTAAAATATAAATATAGGCAAAGAACTAGCATAGAAAAGGTTCGCAAAATACACATATATGCACATATATATGTACATGTATACATATATGCATAATATGTATAGTTTACCCTAGCTAATAATGAACAATCATATTATGTCCATATATCACCAATAAAATAAAGGCCATTAAAAAAAAGCTTATTCCACCTAAATGAGAAAGTATGCCAGTTAATACATTTGGTAGCTGACTATGCTAGACCCACCGTGGGCTGTAATAAAATTCTCATATGTTTTAATTCATTTACGCATGCCTGCATTTAATATGCTTTGTGACCATGTCTACAATTAATATGATTTATGAGAAAAGAACATGTGCAATATTGGGGGGCGGGGGGCAGATACAGGATACGTATTTTTTTTCTTCTATGAATGAAAAATACAACACACCGGCTTAAGGAAGATTGTGGGCTGTTAGCACAGTGAGCTGGGCTGACAGAGCCCTGAGTAAACTTGGGGGAGTTAATGATATCCTCTTATCTGACCCTGACACATTTGCAGCATGTAATTTACAGAAGCTCTGTCCAGGGAATCTTGACAAATGCTCCTAACGATGTCAGGGCAATGTTCCATTCTAATGTAAAACAGATGTGGGTCAGATCCCCTCATTCATCACTTAACACACAGAGGCTCCAACTCTTTCTGGGAGGAATGACATTACCTGCTGTTAACTCTTCTTGGTTCAGGAAATTTCTCCCCACCACAGTAGCGCCCTTAAAGGGTAAGCACTCAAACCTATCATCGTTTCCAGAACCTGTCTGAAAACATGACTGTGGAAAATCAAACATATATCTTGGTTTAACTTCATGACGACTTCAGGACACGTTTGCTAAATATTAATGGACCCTTTGGGACCTAAAATTACAACTACAGAAAGGGAAAAGCTCTGGGCTTGGGCATCCCACAATGCTTCAATGAGGTGGCATTTAAAACTTTCTAATTGCCCATAAACTAAACCTGCATTCAAAGAAATGCAAGGCTCATTCCCCCTGATAACCATTCATAAAGGCAAACCTTGCTGAACCTTAACTACCTAGCTCTGTCTGAGAGTCACCAAAAAAAGCTTATAACGAACTAGAAATCCACTAAATTTTTTAGAAAGAAGGGACTCAATTCTGCCCCTCTGAACCTGAGGGATATTAGGCTCCACTGTATTCCCATTCCGCTAAAATTTCCCATTCCACGAAGATTTCCCTTCCACCCAAAACCCTAACAGCATGAAGGGCAGACATTCCGGGCTACCGAGGGAGTTGCCCGGCTCAACGAGGGTATTTTTTCTTTCTTCCAGACCATGTGTGAGGGAGGCAAATACGTCTGCGGCTGCCCAAAGTCAAAGGCCCAAGATTCCACCTACGAAGTGCCTGGTGATTATAAAAGAGAAGCAACCCTTTCCTTCTCTTCATGTGAAGGAAGACATGTCCTTAGGAGAGAGAAAAGGGCCACGGAACAGACCAAGTGATACTCATCTAATGAGTAGATGCCTAGAATGAACACACCTTTCAGGAATGTTTTCTGTTCACAGGCTTTGTGGTCAGGGGGGAAAGCGCTCCCTTCAGACGATGCAACAGGCAGCCACTCCTTAGATGTGGGTCAACATCTGAGCATTACAGTCTTCCAAGAGCCAGAAGCTCCGACTCCACTAAGCTAAAATCCTATCTACCCTAACTCCCTCCCTTACCCGATTCCAGGGGCACTGGACCAATGAAGGTGTTGCTTTTCCACTTGAAAATGTACCTGTGCCCTGGATCACAAGCTGGGCGGTGGCTATGCCCCCCCATTGCCCAGGCAACTCTCTGCAGGCTGGCAACGGGCCGGGGAGCCGCTCACCTAGGTCTCTGGTCTACAGAAATTAGGTCTGCTCCTCCAGGTCAGACAAAACAGAGTCTTTGTGATTTAGTGCTTAAAAGAATGCTTCCCAATCAATTAACTCAAATTTAAATCGTCCCTTACTGTCCCAAAGTTTTTTCATTGAACCTCTTGTTTTAGTTCCTTTTATCTTTTGCTGGTGAGAAAATCATGAACACACCTTTCAGGAATATTCTCCTGCCTTTGAGGTCAGTATCATGCTTCCAATTTATCTAGTATCTAATATCATAGGAGTTGGACTGTATATTTTTTTAAATGCATTCGTGTGATATTATATTTCAATAAATCAAAACAAGAAAAAGAAAAGGAAATCAATAAATAGGATAATCCTCTCTCCTCCGCACACTTGGCCCCATGGGATGAGGCAGTGCTGGCTCTTGTTTTCATTGCAGTGGATTCTCATGCTATTGTGATCTGAATTACTCAAACTAAACCCATTTTTGTACACTGTATTTCTGGGGACTATCATAGCCCAGGCATATTACAATTACTGCATTCAGAGTGCATAGCAAGATGAGTCCTTAGTTTTTAAAAAATGTCTAAGTGGAACAATACCTGAAAATACTTCGGTCCACCAAGAAACTGCCTTTCTTTGATATGACTCAGTTTCCACATTTGCTCTTTGTCAGAGGCAAAATAAAAGTGTTTTGGGGTGTTTTTTTTTGGTCTGAGGTTCACATGATATTTTTAAGTAAACAAAAATGAAACAGTATTATTACTCTATCTAAAAGCATTTAAACCTCTCGTGTTTCTCAGCATAGCGCTATAGAACAACTTTTTAAATATCTTCCAGGTTTAGCAAGAACATGAAACAGAAGCTGAGATAGTTTCAGAGACTTGTCTGAAGACACACAGCTAGTAAAGGAATGGTAAGTATTGGCGTCTAGTGCCTTTTACCTTGGGGCTCCTTGTTTAGATGGATACATTGCATCCACACTACAATTAATTCACTAAACAGTAATTCTCTTTCTTTCCTTTACTCCCTTATCAATTTTATCTAAATAAACATTAGTAAGCAGTTTATAGTTTCTTCTTTAAATTACTCTTTCTTGCTAGGTTGTCGCTCAGAGGGATGGCAGTGTGTTGAAGCAGATGACATCAGATGTTTAACAGAAAGAAACTTTCACTTAGGAAAAACATCAAGGGAACCATTTTAGAAATGGACAGATCATAGTTGGATCTCCACCTGTGTTTTTTTTCATTCAGCATTTCCTAGGAAATGGTCCTCAAAACTTGGCAGTTTGATACTCAACAAAAGGGCTCCAGAGTTAAATTAGAAAACACCGAGTTATACAAACATGTTTCCATACTGCAAGCCTTGTCAGAGCCCTTAGTAGGCTAATGTATACTGAGACTCTGAAAGATAAAGGGATATAATTTGTAACATCTACTAAATTGCTGATTCAGAATCCTTTTTCCCCACAAATACTGTTCCAAGGAGCCCATTTTGGGGAATAAGCCTTAATTATGAGACACTGGTTTCTGGGTGTTCAAGGATGACTTTGATCTAGTACCATTCCTCTAGAAGCTCAGAGTCAAAGGGGACATGGGCACTTTATAACACAGTGTGGTATGTGTTTTAACAAGGTAGGAACACAGTAATGTGACATCAGCAGAGACTAAACCAAGAAATTCTGCCTGGAAGAGTTATGGAAGGGTTGACATTGAACCAGAAATTTTCCCACGGAGTCATATAAGTAGAGGGTCAGCTCTACGAAGGGCTTTTAAATCTCACAACAGATGCAAGAGTTTAATTCAATTTTTTAATGCAACATGCACAAAATGAGAAACTATTTTGTGAAAAAATAAAACGATAATGATTTCTTTAAATAATGCCTGCCTCCTTCATTAGTTCGGTGTTGAGGACTAGCTGCTCTGTCCCCTCACAGCTAAGAAATATTCCCTTCGAGGTACAAATGCTACCCTGTGAATCTACAAAGTGCACTGTCTCCAAGGATCTCCCAATTTTCCATCCTTCCCATTGATCAGCGGGGTCAATGCAATCACTAATCTCCGAAATTCTAGTTTACTGAACTCTAGCGAAATGTCAAGAGTGATTTTTAAATATTATGCTGTACATTGAAAAATATACACCTCTGATGAAACCCAGACTGTTTTGCAGAGACAGATTCTTTAGGGGGGAAAAAAAAAACAACAAAAAAATAGTACACAAGTAATGACTAAATCCAGTCTTCTGGGTCTGCAGTACAAAGCACACATTCAGCCCCTAATTGAATAAATATGCAAGTATTCAGATTTCTGTAGATATTGCCATTTTGCAAATGCAGTAATAAATTAAAAGCTTTACATTGCATTCCAACCCCATATAAAGGGTTGATTCAGACCACTGGCCTCACACTAGAATCTGGCACAGCTCTGCCGTGTATTATTCAGCACAAAGAAAAATTTTTACTCTAGGACGTAGTTATAGACCAAGCAATCACACTCAATTTTCTCTCCTCAATGGCTAAAGGAATTCAAATGGACCTAAAAATGATGGGGCTGTTGCATTTGATTTGTCCAGTGTACAGGAGAAAGCAGCTGATGCAGTTTCTATTTAAATCAATTCAGCAGACACCAAAAAATTTTAATTCAGCAAGAAAGGTTTTCTTGTGGCTCATTTCAGTGACATGATGTAAGATTCAATCACTGGCTGCTGCTCCCTCCTTTTCTCTAAAAAGGAGATTTTGGCCAAGCAGTTGTTTCGCTCACAATTCTCCAAATCTGTAACAAACTCAAGAGACTGTGGCTAGAGCTGACATAAACCAGGGCTCTCCTCATACTCTTTAAGGGCAGCAACCACAGCCTTCGGGGGGAAACCAATGGCACCAAGTCAATTACAGTCTGCATCGATTCAACAAATGGATTAGCAGCCCGCTTTCACCACACAGAACATCCCGAAACCTAAATGCAGAATGGGAACACGCGAAGGGCCAACGGTTATTCCGGTAGAGCTGAAATGGGCTCGTTTATGGGCATAAACACCCTTGAGCCTTCATAAACATGACAGGCTCCTGCAGCCCTGGTTTTGAGCTCATGGGCTGCTTTAGCAATGAAACAGAAAGAGCTTTGGAGAGGCTGCTACTGGTGCACGGACTGCCTCTCTGTCCAAGCTTTGATGGACACCCCACCAATCTCTTTAATCAAAGCCCCTCCTTACTGTTCCACAGATGAATTTCTGGAAAGTGTGAAGGGGAGGAAGTGGCTCTGCTGGGAAATGGTTGGTGGCAGGCCACCTGCTTGTGGGGTTCTGCACAATGATAAAAGTAGGCTGAGGGCACAGGACCAGCAACCTGTGTGTGAAATGGAAAAAACAACTGGCCTGGCATCAGGTAGCTACAGGATGTGTGCCCCCCAAATGTCCAGGAGCTGGCCCCACCACCAGGGGAAATCTTACTGTTCTGACCATGTTTCAACAGCACAAGAGAAGGTCAAGGAATGACCATGCCACCGTGAAAAGGATTGTTTCGCGATATGAAACCGAAAAGTACCCATCACAACCATTTTTAATGACTACACCCCATCCACATAATAAGCCCTTACCCCTTCCATGGACAAAAAAATCACCGTCTTGCCTGGCAGCTAGGGAATCAGATAACTGCGAACACTGTGGTCGAAAAAATGACAAGCGGAGTCAAAAAGCAGTCTTGAGTTAACACATATTAACACTTAAATGCTTCTCCCTAATAAGTTTCAGGATGAACAAATGTTTGCCCAAAGAAACTGTGCTGAGCAATTGAAATCTAATTTGAAATGGAACCACAACAGTCTAATACATATATGCATGAAATGGAGAAGCCGCCTAACAAGCGTGGCTGACACCAAATATGCAATTTACATACATTACACACTAATAATCTCGATTTTAATATTATTCTTTAAAAGCAACTGGAGGGGGGTGGAGTTAAAGGTTTTCTTTTGTGAAATGCGAATAAGAACAAAGGATGATCCTGGCGTCTTCGGCCATTAACCACGATCTTGTTAATACAAAGATCTCTCGACTCTTTCTCGAGTTCATTTCTGGAACCGTGTCTCATCCCCAAAGCTGTGATGATTCGACCAGACTTAGCAGATGAATGGTCTGCAAACTTGATGAGATCTGCAGACCTACTCTTTGTTCTTGAGTTGCTGAGTGGCGAGCAAACATTCAAGCATTTTCAAGCCTGGTCCACAAATCTTTACGAGATTTTCTTTCTTCCCTCAGCAGATTGCCCATGAAAGAGGACAGGTGTACCGGCTATTTCATTACATCTTGCCCAAGACCTGGAATAACCTGAAAGGAGGCTCCTGAGCACAGCTCTTACCATGGGGATTTATTAATAACAGCTAAACGTTCTCTAAAACGAAACTTTTTTTTTTTTGGTAATTTAAGCCTACTTTCTTATTTTGTCATTTGTTTCCCTCATAAACCAGAAACAAAAATCTGCCCATCTGCTCTAAACATAAAATGTGTTCATAATAATCCAGATTTATACCAAATGTATTTTTAAGTATTGCTGAATTGAGAGAGTACTCAAAATTTATGGCCTCGGAGGCTGCAAGGAGGACTTCCTCTTTTTAAGAAGGGAAATGCTTAAAATGAACGTAAGAAAGGCTCAGAAAGCTTCTTGGATATCAAATGGCTCCGTAAGAAAGAAAAAAAATGTCAATGATATGAGTAAATGAATCAAAACCATATGGGTCAAATTTTCCCTAAAATACACAGTTTGAAAAATTAAGGAGGAAAAGTACTTGGCAAAATGTGTTTTGGGTTTTACCAAACCCAAAACATTTGAAGAATCATTTGCAATGGTTGATGAACCCTAAATGCAGCCAAGTGGCCCGTTTCTGTATACTGCATAACAATCTTTAAAACGCTTCTATGTAACCCACTGATACCGCGTGTCACTCAAGAAATCATTAGAAGCTGTGACCAAAAACTGTGGAGTTTGTAGAAGTCAGGTTGGGGAGGGTGTGAGACGATAAAAGGTTGTTAATGTAATAGGCCTTGCTTTTCGGGTTTGGCTGGGTGTGCTTTGGAGATGGGGGAGCAGGGAGGGTGGTGTTTCTCGCAAAGAAAGTTAATTAGAAGAACATGTTAATTAGGCTCTGGAGTGGAAATACATTGTCTCTTTCCCTGTGCTCTTCCTCTCTTGTCTCACACCAAGAGAGCACAACCTTTCAGAAGGCAGGTACTGCCGGGGGGTCCCTCTCCAGAGCGAGCTGAATGGTTTTCCTCTCACAGGGTGTTGGTCACTCATTACATAAGCCCCAACTCCTCAAAAGGGTTATGAAGTTCAAACAAAATACAATTCAGCGACAGCAGAAAATGCCAAGGCCATCGGCCTACCCTCTCGCTCACCCACCACTGAGACTGTCGCCTCAAGTTCCCCGACAGATGCAGCCTCTGAGGCAGCCAGCGGCAAACACACAGAAGGCTCTCGGCCCACCGACAGGAAAATCAGGCCGAGCACCAGCGCCAGAGCCCACACACAACTTTCCGGGCCGCTGTGTTTCCTCAGCAAGTGAAGTGTGCAAATCTGTTTATAGAAGAATTAGCAACAATGGGAAGAGAGATGCAGCTGGCTCTTCACCCTGGCGGTAACTCCCCGTCATTTCCATGATTGTGTGCACTGGCCTCGGTATTTCCATCAGGGAAGTGGGACTGTTCCCCAGATATAGTAACTGATTCCCTCAGAACAAGATAAACTTGCCAGCAATTCAGTGGCGCACAGACCCTTTCAGAACTTGAGCAGAGATATGAACAAAGTTTCTAAGAATTTTTGTCAAAGTTCTTCGGTTTATAATGTCCTAAGTACATGTCAATCCGTTGCTGCTCCAGCCTCAGCAGCCGGACAGATGTGACTTCCCGAGTCCCTGCTTCACAAACCCGCCCCTCTCTAAGCTGAGACTTTTCCTGAGTGAAGGACTGGGGACATCCAACAAGCACCATTTGGCTAAGGACTCTGATTCCAAGCTTTAAGAGAATCTGCGCTTGAGGGGTAGATAGGTTAGAATCCCCCCCAAAAAAGGCAACTACAGTCCACATATACAGAGAAACAGTGTGCCTGTCATGGTATCTAGTAATTCCTGGACAAGAAACTAGAAAGCCCATTGCACAAAAGTTTCCACACATTCTAACGCATGATTTTCATGTTTGAATGGCAAATAATCTATCAATTTCAATGACCCTAGGAAAAAACGTCAAATAAAATGCACATATATTTTTAACATATCAAATATCCTACAATGAATTGATCAAAATGACTGGAACAACTTTAGCTCTGATTCAATTTACTAGGTGAGGAAAGGTCTATGGTGAAGTGTAAACACAGAGAAAAGACAAGATGCCAAGTCTTATACACCATATCTCGGGTATATTTTTCAGAGTATAAGACCCAAAAGGAACAGCTAGAAGGCAACAAGCAAAAGTATTAACAGTGGTTGCCCAGGGTAATGTTTTTCTACTCTAAAGACACTTTTAAAAAATTTTCCATGTTCTACAATAAACATACAGATTATTAGAAGTTAGCTTAGCAGAAAAAGTGTATAAAGCAAAAAAAAAAAAAAAAAGTAAAGAGTGAATTAGCACAAAGAGTGTAAATTAACCTGAACACCAAAAAGTTTAGAAAACAAGTTTCTACTGAATGATTTTAAAATTCGACTGAAGCCCCCGGCCTCTATTTATCATGAAACCTGTTTCCTCTCCATCCGACTGTGAATGGACTAAAACAGACAAGGTCTAGACCAGAAGCCAAGAGCCCCAGGTCTAGTCCCGATTCTCTCACTGTCAGCCCTGTGGCCTTCGGCAGGCCCGGAGCTCTCTGAGCCGCAGTGGATGTGTCTGCATCTTAGATGTCAGACAGAGGCAGAGGAAGTGGAAGAGTGAAAAGAAAAGAAGAAATGGTAATCATAGGATTAGTTTCACTATAATATTACATGGTCCAAAATATTAATAAGCTCTTCTATAAAATAAGCAATAAGACTAAACGGTCACCGCCCTTTCTCTACTTTAGTTTATAGGTAAACCAGGCTGGTTAATGTGGGCTTTTGTCTCCAAATTTTCTTCATAATATTTTTAATATAACCAGACAATCACAAACAGGATACCCACCCCCCCACCCCCACTTGAATAGAGGTATTCCTGAGAGGTGATAAATGCCAAAAGCTATAGAAACCTGAGTTCTAATGCCCAAGTTTTCTACTCCCTCATTTTGCAAAGATGTTTGTACAGATACTGATTCACTCACACTGTCTTTCATTCTTCAATTTTGTGTGAGGAAATAAGAAACTTCTTATTACTTGTCTCCTTTCTAACTCTTTGGGGATGCTACCAGAACTAAGACAACATGGATTCCTACTGGTGGTTTGAGGCAGAAATGCAAAATATCCTGGCTATTTGCAATGTTTTAAGGAAGGATTAACATAATATGTAAGAGCACAGTAAAGAAATACAGGAAAAGTTGCCTGTGGAATTTTCCATTGCTTGATATTGGAATGATTCCCACCCTACCGCCAACTCTGGAATCACAGCCAGGCTTCTTGGAAATCAAGGATTAACAGTTTCAAGATCAAGTGCTAATAATCCCACTTTTGTCATGCTTATATTATGCAATAAAATACCCTTAACAGAACATACGAGGTGATACACGTATAAAAAGCTAGCCGTTTCACTTATAGAACACAGATTTATGTCGGTCGTTATACTTACCACGGATGAACACTAAGAAACGCCGAGGCAATCCTGGGTCTCACCTTACAGAAGTAGTTAGGCTTGACGTTTACTCATATCAAAACTTTCAACCAAATCATGCTCATAAAAAGCTTTTCCATGGCCCAAAACCACTTATACTAAAAAGTGCAGAGATAACTACTTTTGATGTTACTTCTAAACTGTGGAAGATGCTCATATGCTACAAATCTGGGCGTTTCAAAGATGCATCTATTAATAGAAAGCCAGGATTTTCATGCACAATCACATTTATAAATGCCAGCACTTGGAAATCAAATGTACTCAAGTTCTGTAGGAAGCACATCCATTGTTTTCATGTTGTTATTTTCGGCCGAGGTTTAAAGCCACCTCTTATTTTTTTATTTTTTTTAGCCCAGAATGTGCTATAGGAATCTATGAAACTTAATTACATTTACTGTTACAAAAAAGGATTTATGAACTTTTGCCTTTAGGCAGAAATGTTTATTTCATTGCCTTTACTATTCATTCTTTTCAACTCCGACAGCTTTGAACTTTTTAGCTGCTCAGAGTTATCACTGTTGTGCAGCGCCCGGGAACTCCACTCCCAGGACGCAAACCACAAGTTGAAGAAAACGAAAAGGCGAAGATATATGAGTCGTTATTTTGGCCACCCTTTGTGCCATTAAAATCTCATTTTCTGCCTATTAGAATGCCCTCTTGGTGCTTAGGCAGCGGTGATAGTCACTGATTAGTGTGTAATTGACTATAATTGTCTTTTCACTTTTCATTTGTGTCATTCTGAGCTCCTCTCTGTTTTTCTCACCACCAAGAGGAAAAAGGCGGTTAAGAAAAGATAAAGCTGTTAAAACTCTCACTCTCAGCCCTGAAGAGATTCTCGATTGCAATTATAGATTGCCACCCCTTTGTGACATTTCTCCAAATTTAGCGGGCGGCTAGCCTCGCCACCTGGGCCAGGAGCTCCCTAATAAAATCAAGCGATCTGTATTTAAACAACTGCTAATAATGTCAACCCCAGACAGATGCCACATGTAGGAAATTTAACCAACCCTCTGACATGCAATTATCAAGGCAATTTATTAATAGGATCTCTCAAGAAAAGCTCATAGTCCAATGCAAATTAGAAAAACAATTACGACATTCAAATCTCTCTCTACTCCCAAAGAACAGCAATTCTCCTGATTCCTGCATTTATGACTCATTTACCCCGGAGTTCTTCAGTCATCAGCTGGGTCTCTCCCCACACAACTTGTTTGCTTCCTCTCGACTGTTTTATAAAATCTGGCATTTTATTAGTCGCTGCTGCTCACAACCCTCTCCACGGACCACATACCGTTGTTATTTTTTAATGTGTGTAAGTTTCTTACCCAAAGACCAAAACTAGGAGCAGAGCTGACAAACTACGTCTAAACATAAAAGCTCCAAGATTTCGTTAGGAATCGCTTGCATTTTAAGTCCAAGCTACAACTTTTGATACAGCCCGTAGGAAGGCTGGAGAGAAAGGAAACTAGGAAACTGAAATCATGTGGCTCGTATAAAGAATACATTATGGTTTAAATCTGGCAATTCATTGCCCCGCTGCCTCGGGGAATTGACTGTTCGGTTCTGGCATCCAGCACATCGCTGTCTGGGGACGCGGGACTGACCTGAGGTGAAAGGCCGTTGCCAATGGCGGGGTTCATGGGGTTGGAGGGCCCGGACGGGGGCACGAAGCTGTCCGTATAGCTGGAAAATCCATGCCTGGTGCTGGGGAGACAGTAGGCAGAGCTGCTGTCCGGGTTCGAAGGAAGGGTGCTTTGGTGTACGGTGCTCGGGGGGAGCGGCTGAGGTCTGTGCACGGTGCTGCTGGGGTCCGACACGGCTGCAACGAAGAAGACGGTCAGCCCGCAAGGCCGTCTGCGGGGCGGCCAGAAAGCGCAGCGCGGAAGCTCCGTCGCCAGGCCACCAGGGGCATCTACTGGTCGGACCAGATGTTCATTCCCAGCTGCATCTCTTACCGTGCAAATATCTCCCCACATGTGTGCAAGGACATAGCTGATTTACATGCTTTCATGGCAAACTCACCCAGAACAGGAATTCAGAAATCACATTAACAATGCTAACAAACCTATGCGGGGAGTGAATGTTATTAATCAACGTAAGAATTAACCCATGTAAGAGTTGCAAGAATCGAATTTCTTCAGCAAATATTCTTGCAAAGCACCTACGTGTTGCTGCGACGGTATAGTTTCGAACACCTAGGATGCTATCTTTCATAATCCAAAATAATTTCGTCTTGTTTGTTCCCATCGCCTCTATGTGCTGACAAACAGTGACTTGATCAAAGCCCCCCCCCCCCCCCCCCCCCGTTACTACTGCACTTAGTGCCCATCACAGAACGTCAAGGAATTCCGCACCGGAGTACAAATGCAGATGTAAAATTTTCACCAAAGAAAAGCAAAGGGCACATTTTTTTAGAAAGGTGGTTCGGTTTCATTGTTTAGTTCGGTTTTTCAACTACTGAAATAGGATCAAATGGCAGCACAATTTATCTCGAGAGATTCAGACATGGCCCAGAACAAACTGCGGTTCTGAAACGTGACTGGCACTTTCGGGACAACCTGATGTAATGTCATTAACATGCAGACAGCACGCGTGTCACCCTGGCTGCCTTCGCAGGGAGAGCTACGGGGCCTCGGTCTCCCGCCTTGACCCCCCCCCCCCCCCCCGTACCTTGTGGAATCGCCGTGGGCTGGTACGAGGTCTCCGACAGCTGGTATGTTGGCAGGGTGGGCATGGCGGTGGGGGGGAAGCCCCCCGGAATGAGATGGTTGAAAGCCATCAGTTGATTGGCCCCAGCTTGCTTCCTCCATCTTGCACGGCGGTTGCTAAACCAGACCTATGGATTTAATTTAAAATTTGAGGGCTTCGCGGATGAAATAATAGTACATTCTTAATGAATTTTTCATGCTAAAACAGACTCAAGGCCCCTTACTGACAGGGCAAGGAGAAGTAAGAGCCCTCCGCCCTCTGTGCTGTACTGTCGGGGGAGACAGGGGAGTTAAGTGTCAGGGTCACAGCGGGGCTGCGAGGGCCTTCCCTGGTCTTGCAGGGCCCCCACGAGTCCAGTCAGGACACGGGAGGAATGGCTGAGCAGGAATGGGACCAGCAGGAACCCCTCTGTCACCACCAACACCCCCCCACCTTCATGGATTCCAGGGAGGATCCAAGAGCCTCCAAGCCCCACACAGTGTGTGTCCTAATTCGGACTCGCCTGTTCCACTAGCCCTTCTATCCTACATTCTTATAGTCTGTCTTTGTATTTCTATGGCCATTATGGGCACAGCTCCTGGATAGTCATATAAACTGACCAACAGGAGCCATTTTACCACCTATTTCAAAGTGTGAGACATTGTATTGATCATAGCGGGAATGAATGCCAAAGAGGTAAGTGTTTCAAGAAATGAGAGAATGTTATCTAAGAAGACCCCATAAATAATTAGTTTATTATTTCTTTCAACAACAGTTTTAAGCACCTATAACACTCTGTGCCAGGCACTATGCTAACCAGGTAAACTCAGAAAAACTTGATGTAATAAAATAAAATGCCTTCAAGGAGTTTAAGACCCAAGTACTTTGAGCAGCTAGAGAGAAATGGCAATAACAGAAGCAAGAAATGTAACTGAGTATCTAAAATATTGAGAAATTATAATATAAGGCGATTAATGGGCCCTATGATCTTGCCTGACTCTTACACCTGCAGAGCTCAAATGTAGAACTTTGATTTTTCCTGTGTACATGTGATGTTGCCGCCAAAATGAGAAAGGATTTCTACCAATTAAAGATTTGATAATTCCTATATCAAAAGTTCATAGAAAACTTAATAAGGAGAAAGCATTGTGCCTGAGGTCAGAGAGATAAAGGGGTGAAAGAGATGATAGGAAGAGATAGGATCCCTGCATTCTAGCAGCTTATAGTCTTGTCCTCAAGGAATTCGGAGTCATCAAGGAAACCAAAATAATTGCTCATTAGAGTTAGAAGCTCCATGTTTGGAAATGCAGAGAATCAGGAAAAGTTTTGAGTAGACACAGAACTTTAACTCATTTTGAAGCTTGGGTATGATTTCAACAGGAAGTGACTCCAAATGGACATGATAATACAGGAGACAGCATGTCTAAGAAAAGATAAGACCTGATTTCCTTATGAACAAAGTTAACAATTATACGACTTATTTGTAATT
This sequence comes from Miniopterus natalensis, assembly GCF_054644295.1. Taxonomy (NCBI): domain Eukaryota; kingdom Metazoa; phylum Chordata; class Mammalia; order Chiroptera; family Miniopteridae; genus Miniopterus; species Miniopterus natalensis. The sequence goes on along the minus strand of NC_142088.1, from coordinate 9,388,194 downwards.
TTTTAAGTTGTAAAATTTTTTAGACTTAAGGGTCAATTTCTCCTTTCTGGAGCAAGAAAGCCCAATTTAACAAATATTTTGCCAAGTCATCTGCTTAAACTTTTGCTTACCACCCAAGCTCTGAAAAAGAGTTTGGTCTTCTCCGGGCATGATGCAAGATACCGTTAAGGAGAGCTGTCTGAACATCTTCAAAATACTAACTCTTAATACTCCTTGAGTTTCCAACCAAAAAAGAAGCTAAGTCAATATTTTCCCATGTTGATACAAAATTGAATTAGACCTGGGGTAAAAGAACCATGAGCAGCACTCAATTTGAGATCTGTGTCGATTGTGTTTTCTCACTGCCAGTCTGTTGCTGTGACTCCCAGAGGCACTGGGGTAAGAAAACTGTTTTCAGAGAAGGGTTTGGAACAAGCTGTGTTAGCCTGAGGAGGCTGGGGTAAGAAATGAGGGGCATATTCACACCTGAGTGCGCTGTACTGTACCACACACCATGGTCTTATTTTGTATTGTAAAACTTTGAGATTAATAAGGCCACCTGGCTCAGGTGAAGAGGTCCCCCACATCTATCTAGACCAACCTAAATATGTTGGATCTTTAGCTTTATGTCCTAGGCTGGGAAAAAGGTTGAATTTCTGAAAGTTCTGATGTGACTTCATTCATTCAGACATACTATTCTCAATTGACCTGGTGAGATATTTTATGAAGAACTCAGAAGCCTGCACTTCCATTGTTATCAGAGCCTGTTACCAATCTCTCTACGCCAGCTCCCTGCTGTAACCTCTGCATAAGTAAACCCAGTCTGATTTACCCAGTGGATGGTTATACCTGATCACTCTATCAATTTACCCTACTTTTAAAAGTTTATCCTAACTCCTCCATAACCCAATTTCTTAATCAAAAATGTCTCTCCTCAAATAATAAATTAGAAGAAACATCATGATTTTTAAAATACCTTCAAATACCTTCAAATGATTGAATCCAAAAGACTAGCGGTATAAGGTTTCTGGGAGTTTGTTTTCATTTTTCCAAAATGATACAAAAAATATCGAAGACATTGAGTAAACCCACCAGGAGCTGGATTTAAAAGTTCTTATATTTGCAGTACAATGAAAGATGAAGAGAAATTGTGGGGAAACAAATCTTTACTGAAAATGAACCTTCAACAGGAGGTTCAAGAATTTGATAAAGGGAAGAATTTAAATTTGGGCTAAATAAACCCAGAGGGCTGTTCCTGAGAGAAGCAGGGCTTACTGAGGGCTGGCCTGTCTATCTCTGGCCATTTAACCAAATGTGTCAGCATTTTGCCATTGCTAGCCTTCTGCCTCTCCTGGAACCAGCTGTCCGCCGAAAGCAGCATCAAAGGAAAAACAGACTGGAGCTGTGAATTGGGAGGTGCTTTTTGCCTTCTTTATACTTTGAAACTCATAAAAGACGTATCTTCTATTTTTAACAGAAAAAAAAACAAACACGTTGCCGTTGAAATAACCCTCATTTTAAATAGCCAAACCAGCCAAGCACAATTATCCTGGGGGACTGTTACCACCCATCTTTAACTGAAAGACATCTCCCTGAAGTTTTTACCTCGTTGGATACCCTGCAGCCTGGTTCATTTTCATCTGCCCCCTGGATCTCTCCCTACTTGTCTTTCTACTGAGCCCTTCCACAGAGCTATATTCATGCCATTTGGAAATCATCTTTATATCCATTTCTGAAGTAATACAAGGTCCAATGATTCTTTAAAGCAAAATTTTAAATTAACTGAAAGGTTCCCATAACATCATGGTACCTGCGGGGGGGGGGGGGGGGGGGGGTTGGGAGATAATCAGTTACAAAAGAAGAAAAAGATTTTCATAAATTTGTCTCTTCATGAGTAATATAAGTAACCAATTTGTTCAGGCCCTCAATATAAGTTGGGGAAAACTTAGTACTTTAAAATATATAGTAATACTTTTGATTCATGTGGGTGCAATGCACACCAGGAAAAAGTTGACTTGCAGCTCCCCCACTTACCATGGGACTCTTTTCTAATCTGCTAAATGGGAGAAATTAAAAAAACTACTTTACAAGACTATTGTGACAATTAGGTGAGACGGTGCAATCAAAGACCTTAAAAGAATATCTAAGAGATATTGTGTTCAATAAATGTTAGTCATTAAGTAAAAATTTTCATTGCCCCCTCTAAGAAACCCAAGAATTAAAGCCTTGCTTCGCTGCCTTAACTCCATGGTCTATAGCCAAGGTCTTTTCTGCCTATGAGCAAACAGAAAAGTGCCCAAATAACACCTCCAATCATTGAAAGCCAGTTTGGCTTGAATGGAGACGTAGGTCAAATTTGCTTCCAAGTTTCATGGATTAGTGCTAATTGTCCTGTGGTGTAAGCCTAATTTTGCCCATCCATAAATTACTGGTTCACATTTTTGGTGTGGACCTCAAAGGCAATCTAACTTACATTATTCCAGATGGGTTATTTCACATGCAATTTGGAAACATGGAGAAATAAAATAATGTAACACATAATCCTTAGAAAGAGAATTTCATAACAAGATTATGAGATGCTTGATTAAACACTAGATTCGGTGATGTCTAATGCTACAATGCCAAATACAGGACTTTCCAAGTAGGTGAATTCAGAACAAAGTGCTCATTCCCCTGGACCTTCTCATTCACTCCACCCCCACCCCCCCACCCCCGTTTCCAGGCCACACGGTCCAGGCCCTGTGATTTCGGCCACCCAGCACTGGCCACTGTGCAGCCAGTAGGCCGGGGAGAGGATGAGCACCGTGCTCCATGAGTGTCACAGGAGCCCAGACACACACGAAAGCAGCTCAATGCGGCTTTACATGTTCCAAAAGCGAGCTCCTGCAGCCAACTGCAGGATGACCATATTTTTGCTTCATGATGGAGTTTAGAGTCAACTATTCCATATCTATCTTAACTTCTGAACTCTAAGGATCTATTAGGTGGCTTTAAATCACCATTGGGCTTCCCTGAGAATCCCAAATTACTGATGCTCGCAGGGTCCTCAGAGATCATGCATCCTAATAGTTTTTAATTGGAGGATGGAATTTCGGGAGGTGGTATTTGAGAATATGAGAAAAGCCAGAGACCCTCTCCCTAGTTAATGCTAGAGAGAGGGAGAGAGAAGCAAAGACACAAAATTTTGTATACAAATCTCAAGTCTCCCAAAGTCATCCATGATTTTCCTGGTTGTCCACAGACCCAGTTTGAGATCATCTCATCTAACCTACCTCAAATTTCAAAATTAAAGAAAAAAAACAAAAAACCAAGGTGTGCCCAGATTATAGCAGAATTAAGTGACTTGCTCAACAAAACGCTTTGACACGCTGAGACCAAAACCCACATCTTCAGACTCCTCGTTAAATGCTATCTCTAAAAGCAGCTTCCTTTCCTGTCTTCTGTTATCTTGGTGGTAAAGAAAATGGTTCTTGCCTGCTTCATGGAGTTATTAGGTGAAATATACACTAAAAATTCCGCATATCATAAATATGTGCATGTCCTACTTCCCCACAAAACTTTAATGCTTTCTATTATTTCCAAAATAACAGCTACCCAGGAAATAAATGAGGCAAATTAGTCTTCGGTGGACAATTCTTAGATTGGGTACTCAGATTTGGCTCTGATAAACACAATGTAGCTACTGTCCAAACAAATCAAATTTTAATAAAATACTGACAAAAGCTTACGTTATTATAGCTTTAGTCTCATCTCTATTCAGAAGACTTCAGAAATATTTTTCCTCAAGGGAAAAAAAATGGAATGGAAAGTGTTCATGTTTTCTTTTTTTTTTTCGGTTTGGTGTTCGGTTTTCCCAGGTGCCCCAAATTAAACTAACTCACACTTTCTGGCTATCACTCAAACTGAGTTGACTTTGCTACTGCTTTCCCAGATCCTTCTAAAAACTACAGGATTTTGTTCTGGCATTTTAATCAGTGATTAACTACTCCCTTCTTTTTCCTGCTGGGTTAAGTAAGATCCATATGCCGGGTGTTGTAGGGAATTTGTTAGGCCGTAGATCATAGCCGTGGTGCAGGACGTGGTGTGTCTCAAGGGAACTAATGAAGCCATAAGGAATGTAAAGAGTCACCGGGTTAAAGCCACATTAGGACAGCTGTTAAGTTAATGAGGGCCCTGCTCTGGAGAGGAGGTCACTGTATAGAAAAATATGAACCACTCTTTATTGGTTTGATCCCATGTCCTCTGGAAGTTAATGGGCCTTTCTCAGTCTCCGCTGACATTCACTGAGCCCGACGCAAATGCCAGGCACTGTATAAGCACATGGGCCTGAGACTGATTCTGGCCCCCGTCCTTGTCTTTGGCAAAGGCAAGAATGAAAAAGAGCGACACTGAACACGCCTTTCAGTTTCCCATCACTCCCTTTGTTCGGTTTCTTTAAAAATCAATGTTTACTGTTTGATCTGTGTTCAGAGCTGATATTCGACCTATCTGAAAGACAGTGCCAGCGTGGGGGCTGGGCCAGCCATGGTGTGTAGGACCAAATCCTGGAATACGTGGGCACTCTATTAATAAAGGTTTGCAGAATGAAAAGCTTCACATTCAAACCAGGTAATCACAGAACTATAACAGAAGCAAAACAGGTTTGATATATATAAAATTATAGCATTATTATATTTAATATTACAACATGTATACCATATATGATTACATAATACTATAATATTTTTGTGTACGTATTATTGTGATGCATGGTTAGAGATGATCATTTCTGGGAAGGAACTCTCTGTCCCAATGTAGCAGGCAGAGGGACCAAATAGTACCAACTGGAACCTGCACTACCTGGTGCGTCTATGACTCTTACCTTCCTGCACGTCCCTACCCACCCCACCCCCGCGATCACAATCGGGTGCCTCCATTCCAGCTCTGAATGCTTTTCACCACCATCCCTTCCTTTCCCTTCACACGGCCACTGGCGGGTTTCACAGCCACGGCCTCCCCTGCCTAACCCACAAGTGTGGGTGTCCCAGCCTGAAAGCCACGTCTTCCCCAGGGTGTCCTCAGAACAGACTTCCAGCCACATTCCTTCCTACCTCCGACGGCTCCTGACCCTCCAACCGAACTGCACCCTTCTCTTCCCTCAGCGTGAAGGAAAACGGAAGGCCACCTGACCCCTAACGCACGTGCTTCCGACTCTGCGCTTCTGCTCCTCCGTTCCCTCTCATCGCCCCACTCTCCCCACCTGCCCTGTCCACTGAGTAACTATTTTGCCTCAAAAGTCCACCTTAAATCTTCCTTCTCCAAGAGCCCCTCTTGTTCACTCCAGCTAGATCTCCTTTCTTCTCAACTCCTGCTGCCTTCTGGCTCTTTCTTACAGTACTTACTGCATCTGCTTTGTCTTTACAATTACTTGTATGTTTACTTTATTACCCACAGTAGATCAGGGCTCCTTAAAAGACTTGTCTTAATTCCCTCAGCATTCCCTGGCTTTCTTAGCACTATGATGACCATATGAAAAGTCACACTGGATGTGACAACCCCTCCGACTAGGCTCGGCAGCCTGGAGGAGGTTACTGCTGTCAAATTCTGCAACAGCAGAGGGAATCAGCTGCAGATGAGAAAGCGGCGATCACTCTCGAGACCAAATCCGCTGGCTAGTCCACTGCTGGGTTCCCAGCCTCGCTCTGACTGTGAAAGTGAAGTATCTGGGCATCACACATTTCCAAATACGGTAACTTAACTCCTGGGACAGGAAGGAGCTCCAGGATACACTGAGACATCTGCAATCCTTCAGACGGTGCTTTACTACCTCGTTCATGATGAAAACGTTACTGTGTCACTCACTAGAAGCATATTGCACCAAAGAAGCCTTTTCCGGAGGGTTCAGGGTACAGCTGACTCCTGAACCACGCAGGTTTGAACTGCATGGATCCACGCACACACAGATTTTTTACAGTCAATGCCTGTCGTGTTTTCGATCCGCAGCTGGGAGTCCTGAGCATCCTGAGATTTTGGTACCTGTGGAGTGTTTTGCAACCAACGCTCCACAGATACCGGGGTACAACTAAGTTTCTCAGGAGGCAAGGGTTATACACAGATTTTCAACTATTCATGGGTCAGCGCCACTAACTCCATGTGGTTCAAGGGTCAACTGTCCATCTGGGAGTTCAAAAGATAATTCAAACTGTTCTTAGAATAATATCATTACTTGAAATGCTCCCAGACAATAAAACCCTTAAAGGAAGGGACTTTACCTTATACACCTCTGCACGCCTTCATCACTGAAAGGCCATGGAGAGGAAGCGTATGGAATCTAATTACCTCTCTCAGTTACGAGCGATACAACTTTGGGTAGTTACTTACACAGTCTTACAAATAAATTAGGGATAATAGTAACAACCTAGGGTTTTCTTGATGAGTAAATGGGTTAGTTCCTGTAAAGCACTTAGAATATAGTACCTGGCACAGAAAAGCCACTCAGCACCGGTCTGCCACCCCCACAGCCCACTTAATGACTGGCACATAATTAGGGTTCCTGAAATGACGAGTGAAAGCACAAAGAGACACACCTCTGTGTGTTCTGATTCTCCTAGCGTATTCTCCTAGCAATAATCGCCAAATTCTAAAATGAAAACGCACATTTTTATAAATACTAAAACATGCTAAGAATTCCAAAGACGCAAATTCAATAGGTCATGCTTTTCACTATACATACCAAAAAAAAAAAAATTACTCGTCTCAAACAACGCGACAAAAAAGCAGTCCAACATATTCATCACAGCCATCACGAATTTCATTGGACTTACCTACCTGTGAAGAAAAATAACTTTTCTAAAATATTGCTCCACAGACGTGCTTAAAACAAAAGACATGGGGGAGGGAGAGAGGAATCAGGCAAATGCAGATAAAAGAAAAAAGAACCCTGCCATCCTAACAGGGCCAACCCTAAGGCAGGGCGCTGGGGGGACGCGGGGACCCCGGAGGCTGCGGCCCCCAGGGCGCCGTTGCTGCGGGGCCTGCTCTGCGCCCACCGCCCGCTGTGCGGGAGGATGAGGGAGGCGGCCCCGCCCGGTCCCGCGGCGGAGGCGGGCGCAGCGCCGCGTACCTGGACTCGGGCCTCGGTGAGCTTCGCGCGCTGCGCCAGCTCCTCGCGCGTGTAAATGTCCGGGTAGTGGGTCCTCTCGAAGGCGCGCTCCAGCTCCTCCAGCTGCTCCGCGGTGAAGGTGGTGCGGCTGCGGCGCTGCTTCCTCTTCAGGGGCAAGTCGGGCTCGGAGTCGATGTCGGAGCCCTCGTCCGACTGGGGCGCGGAGGCTGGGCGCAGGGGAGAGAGAGAGAAGCTGAACGCGAGTCGTAAAGCGAGCGCGAGCGAGCCAGCATGCGCGGGCCCTGGCTACGGTGCACCGCACGACCCGGGCCCCTCCTGCCGCTGCGTTAAGTGGTGATGAATCCCCCCCCTTTCTCGGGGACCCCCAGGCAGGAATAATGGCAATCGGCCGCGCGCTCCGGGTCCACTGTGAGCTCTCAGGACGCAGGGCCTGGACTCACTCCACTTGATGACCCCCACCCTCTGCATTGAAGGGGTAACTCAACGCACGGCTGATGAATGAATCACATTTAATTTGGCGCCCGATAAACTCTCACCAACTTTTACACCAGGAAATCTGTTTTAAAAAGTGACTTTTTAAATAAATAATCAAACATCGACTTAGTACCTAAAAAGGCAATGAGAATAAACGATCGCAGGATTCCTGTAAGTTTATAGACTCTACCTCTCCTCTAAGAAAAATCATGTATAAATATCTTGTTACCAAATATTGGGGAAAGCTCTGGGGAGAATTTAGAAACTGTGATGGAGATCGGAAGAGTAAATTCAGGGGGAAGCGGGCACTGTCTAGTGAACTGTCCCTAAATTGAAGTTCAGAGTCGGGGTCTCTGCTGATCCAGCGGCTGCCCAGGACTATGCCTCATTTGAGGAACTCGGTGCAAAATGAAAACGCGGAAACCAGTGTTCAAAAATGTCAAGAGAGCAACAAGGGAGCGTAAAGCCAGGCACAGGGCCCTTCTGCGGGGGGCCGGGGCAACTGCACAAGTCGGTCCCTGAAGCCAGCCCTGCCGTGGATCCCTCCCTACCAAAGTCTGATTTTGCCTGGGAACGAAACCTCCCAACTTTGTGTGCAGGTAGCTAGGAAAGAGGAGGCGCTGAGAAATTAGATAGGAATTAGAGTTAATGATACAATGTGGTGTCTGTGAGTTGTGACCGTCACAGAGCACCTGTTGGCCTAGAGGGTTCTGAGGTTTGAGGGTGCACCGGGCCCAGGGCTCTGGGCGGGACAGCAGCCTTTCAGAGGGCCATCAGAAGGCTCAGGCCACACACTCTATGATACAGGAACCCAAGCAGCCTTGCTCCGAGTACATCCAAACATGCTCTGAAAACTCCCCGAATAACTGGGGGCTCCACTGGAGAAGGGGCTGAACTGTTCTCTCAGCAAATGAGGAGAGAAAGGGAGAAAATTGTAGATGATTAATGTCAATGTCAAGGATGCATCTGCACCCTCAGACTGGCAGCACCTGGGAAAATGCAGGTGGCACTAGCGGCAGTGTGAAAACACGTCTCCTGTGCCACTCTCTTCTGTCTCCAGCTCACACCTAGCTCTGGCCGCAGCAATCTACACCTTCACTCTACTTCAGTGTAAATTACACCCTGCTCAAAAAGATAACCCATAAATACAAGTTTACATTTTCAAATATTTTAATACGTCTGCATTTTACTCATATTGAAGCACTGAAATTAAGAGAGTGGATTAACATATATGACAAATTTTACAAAGTAAATACTTGAGCATAAAAGCAAAAGAGAAATATAATACACAAGCCACCTACTGTGCGTTAGACATTGTGCTTGGTTTTTCAATTATGTTATTTAATCTAAGTTAAAATGCTCTAACAGTATAAATTCATTATTTTAGGACATTTTAGCATTAATTTTTGGATGTTTTAGTATTAACTTTAAAAAAGAAAATAGATTTTTTTTTCTTAAGTATGGGGGTAGTTTAAAGGAGTTTTAATGTGCAAAGAAATATGCCGTGCATTGCATTATAGGCTTCCAAAGCTCCCAATACGACCTGCATGTGTATATTTTTGATAAGTGCGAGCCAAGTTACAAGAGCGATCATTTGTGCCTAGTTGCAGAGCAGTGGTTCTCGAGCTTTCCGAGCATCCCAGTCATCTGCAAACCTGGTTAACTCACAGCTTGCTGTCCCTCCTCCAGTTTCTGATCTGTAGGTCTGAAGTGGGCTCTAAGAATCTGCATTTCTAACACATTCCTGGGGGATTGATGCTGATTTTACTGATCCTGGATGACATTCTGAGAACCACCTCTATAGAATATTCTAGATTAATTATTCTCTTCCCTCTCAAAATTCCCAAATACAAAACATTTCCTGCCACCATTTATCAAAAAAAAAATTGCTTCCACATACATACTTCTTAATTATAAATAATAAGCGCCCCAAGAAACAAACTACTTATCTCCCTCAGAGGATAATGCATTTCTATAAAATGTTTTTCCTGTTATGCTTTTGGTCTAGGATGACCTGACTTTTCTTTCCCATGTGAAATCAGGTGATAACTCAAAAGCATTTAGCAACGGACCAAAAGCTTCCTCTGCCCGTGAGAACCTTAAATCTTTGCTTGTACTTTCTCTTACTATGACCCCATTAGGATAATAGTATGTGGAAATTTTCATGTTTCCTTTGGGAGTCTCCAAGGTTATTAAATGCTCCCAAGTAAATATGATGTGCCATGCACTGTCAGGTCAATTAATCAAAATCGTCTCTGGTTCCCGAAGAAAAGGGGCTGCTTAGTACCAGCAAGAGCTAATTCTGAGGGTCAAGGTCACCATTTCACCTTCACAATCAACATCTCCCAGAATATAAACTCTGGGAGCTCAAGGCTCTGCTCTGCCTTGTTCACTGCAGGAAGCCTGGGGACACAGTAGGTGCTCAATAAAAACAAGTTGAATAAATTAATGCACCAGGTAAAATTTAAGTTTTGACCTAACACTGATTTCTCTGACACTCTTATATTCTTATATTCTTATATGAGTCTCCCAGCATCATTTTACATGAGCTTTGGGGGTCTGTGAATCCACTAAAATTATTCAGAAATTCTCAGAAGTATTTGCATAGCTACATTTTTCTGGGGAATAATTATCTTTTAAAAAAAAAGGATTGTGATTTTTAAAAGATGAAGAGTCACCAACAGCTTGTGATTTAAAAGATTCAAACTATCTAAGAGTTCAATAGGACAGCCTTCACCACCCAAAATAAAAGAACTAATCACTTCTTTTATCTCTAGGCTGTTTACTCAAAAGCAATCCTCAGGCTGCATCTCATTAGGAAAGCCTCCACAGAGCATCATTTAGAAAGACACAGAGGAAAACATTTTCCCCAATTTTTTCTGGGGGAAATGATCTGAACCAACTGATCGTTTTTGGCAATAAGAAGCCACAATTTTGCAAGTTAATTCTAACTTTTCCCCATCTGCAAACCCCAAAAGGATGTGGACTTTAAAATGTTAAGTCAGCAACCCCAGATTAATCTGCCAGCTAAGAAATACTAGCTATTTCTAAAGATGGAAATACTGGTATTTCTTACATCACTCAATAAAAATAAAATTCCTTATTTACACAGAACAAGACCCACAGTTCCCTGAATTTGAATCATTTAGTTTTTACCAAGAACAAATCTAAAACCTAAATCCCACTTAATAGCACAGAAGAAACCATTTTTTTGGAAATGCATCTATTTTACATATTCAACTTTACTCAAGATATTAGAACAAATTAGATACTAGATACCAAGTAACCTATCTTGCTAAATATTAACCAAAGAGAGCTCGACGGAAATAAATGATATATTTTCTTCTGTACAGAATACCTAATGCTATGACTTGGAAACTGCAAACAGTGTTATCAAGACAGATATCTAATGAGTAATAAATTGATAGGATCTGGCAGTGAGGTCAAATATAATCTCTTCTGTAATATAATCTCTTCGGACTATTTCTACTGTCCACCCTTAATATTACGGGGAGATTTTTCAGTACATTCACATTGCTAAGTCCTATTCCATACATGCCTTCACAAAGCTTACTGTATTATTCATTAGAGATACTAGCCCCCCAATTCCAAAGTCCAGAATAGGTCTCATTAGAAAATCCATATCAGTATATAATCCATGGCCTTTTAAGTGGCAGTTTTATTGCTTTAAACTGTGTACTCCAATCCATATTGTTATCAGACTTTGAAAGTTTTGACTCTGTAACCAAACTCCCCTCACAGTCCATTCTGTGGCTTACACATTCATTGAACCGCGTCGCCAGTGAGCCAGACGCATCCCTTACCAAGATGACGAGGGTTTCTCTCTCTTCCCCGGGTAACTAAACAAACACCTGCCAAGGAAACACCCACTGAACCGACAAAGGAAACTGAGACACAAAGACGTTATTCAGGTCACACCGGAAGAAGAGCTAAGACGTGACCCAGGTCTGCGGGACCTCAGGGAACATACTGTCCTTCTTCCAACCTGGTGTGTCCTAAATAGGTGTCGATTGCTGATTTCCATCCCCCCCCACCTCCCCTCTCTGTTTCACACACACACACACACACACACACACACACACACACAGTCCTTTTGAAGAGAAATACCAGAAACAAACCAAAACAGGAATTCCAATGTAAATCATTTAGCTGATTGCCCCTATTGCTCTCATTTGTCCCACATTTTCAAAAACTTCCTAGAATCAAATAAAATTTACAGAAATACAACAGTTTGATCAGTATTATATACCAAATCAAGGAATTTTTCTAACTGAATTCAATTCAACACACATACGGAACTCTATATATCCAAGATGCACTTCTTAAACAACAACAAAGTCCTAAGAGATCAATTCCTTTGCCAAGATAATGAATGAATTTGAGAAATCAATTAGTCTGACCGTTAACAGTCTCCAGTAAGAGTGATCACAGACCTTGGTCCCGAGACCCAGGGTCAATCTAGAACCTCCAATGGTTCACAAACAGTTGAAGTGATCACTCATTTTATACTTCATTAAAGTCTTCTCTCTTTTTTTGGTATTAAAGATATCTTAGTAAAAGGATATCAAGAGTTGTAAAGAACCTCAAATGTTTTTAGGTAATATAACAGTTTTATAGCAGCTTTAGGTTAAAAAAATGAGCAGAAAGTACAGCTTGCACTTTCCTCTTCTCCCCTCCCCCATTCTTTCCTTCGGTGTCAACACCTTGCCTCATACATTATCATCAACTAAAGTCCATAGTTTCCACCAGGAGTCCCTCTTTTTGTCGGACGGTTTTATGGGTTTTACTAATTTATAATACTATTTACAGTGGGATACGAAGCAGTTTCACTGCCCTGGAAACACCGAGGCTCCACCTGTTCACCCCTCTCTCCCTTGCCGCCCTGGTGTACCTTTAAAACTTTGTGGTATACAGTCAATAGTTATTTAGGGTATCTACATCCATCTTTCAAATTGGTTTTAGGCGAAAGTACAGGAATAAATCACTTGAAATCTGTTGAATATTCACAAGTTATTGGGCAGAAACCCCTGCGTGATGACAGGGAAATGGCAACTCCCACCAGGCGCCTGAGCGTCCCCAGTCTGTGCTCTGTCAGCAAGACCATCCCCTCTTCCAGCCCACGCGGATTTTAGAGCTTAGGAGCCACAGCTTTCGTTATCCCAGCGACTCCACGTTAACTCCCAAGGATAACCTTGGGAAAATGAACATTATCAGTTTAAAAAAGGGAGTGGGGGGACCAAGCATGGGCCATAACCATGCCCCCACAGAATTACAAATTCTTCCTTTGGAAACAAATCAAACTGGGAGGAGAAGGCGGGAGGCAGGAGTATTACCACCAGCGGACCCACCATGAAGTTTAATTAAAGAAGGAATTATAGAATTAGAGAGTATGTCTATGTCCCTTAACCCTCTGTGACCTCTTCTGTAGCCTCAGGAAATGCTCATCCTCGTTAACGCTATTATACATGAGATCTTACCTCAATTTTGTAGGGATTTAGTCACGTGGAATTCTGTAATTATTGGTTTCCAGACCAATATAATTCGGAGATGAGAGACAGGCCGAAAATGGAGAAAACAGAATATTTCACAAGCATGGATCTGGCACACTGTCTTTCTTCCCAGCAAGGCCTTTCATTTGAATAATTAAAGAATCAAAACATGACAACCATTTAAACTCTGTGCTTGCCCCAGATATAATACAATGCGATTTACAGACACAGAGGAGGTGGGGGGAGGGTTCTCTCTCTGCGGGGCGTCGAGGCTGAACTTCCTTAGTCATCGGTCATTTACTCTAAGACAGCCTCAGACCGAATCAGATGGTCTTTTCATCTGTACTCATCTTTCCGAGCTAGACCCGTCAGCAATTATCCTCAGAGCTGCGTTCCACTGATTTAAAAAATAATAATAATAAACTATAAAAATAAAAATCGTTCCTGGGGGGGGTTCACCCCGTGTCTGAGTTTAAGGGTACTTTCACAGGTATATTCCACGAGGTCTTTAACAGGTCAACTCGAAGTCTGAGGCACCTACTTGGCTAATTGCAGAATGGCTCCTGTGTTTGCAAGTTTCACAATTCAACACGAAGGGGACAATGGGACAACTCACTGTTTTCTGATCTGAAGTGGCCCTTTTACACTGAGAGAGATGTGAATGACCTCTCTCGTGTTTACTCGGGTGAAAGCCAGGAGGAGTGGAGCAAGACTGATACTCCCTCACAGGCCCAGAGTAAATGACAAATGACATTTTCCCTTTGTGATCTTTGGGATTTTTGTTGACTTATTTGGAGGCTTTTGTTGGATCCCAAGAAATGGCCTGTGGCTGAAGCCTATTCTCCCGATTTCCACGCTCCATCTGTGGAATCCATCAACGGGGCATTTACCCTCATTCAGAGCTCTGACACCTGCCTGGCAGGGAGCAGCAGACACAAAGAAAGCCGGACTGGATGAGAAAAGGGAGGTTGTTTTTTGTGGTGTTTTTTTTTTCCAGAGGAGGGAGGGGGGTTGAAATGGATGCACAGTAGGGGTTAATCCAATCCAGTTGAGAGACTTCGGCACCTGGAGGCTTCCCTTCCACATTAATTCACAAGCTAAGAAGTGGTCGGTGACATTGTTTTTCTGTGGTTTGAAATTGTATATATGTCCAGAAAAGAAAAGAGACACACGCTAAAAGGAACAAGCCCAAGAGTTACAACAAAATCCTAAGGTAGATGTAGAGAGTCTGTGCAGCTAACAATCTATCGAGTAATAAACTGAACGTCCCGGAATTCCTAAGCCAGAACTCGGATTTGAGTAATTGTTATTTTGTTAGTTGATAAATTAGAAAAGATGAATCATCACCGCCTCAGCCGTCTTGGAGGGGGTGTCACGTTTTGTTTTTAAAGCTTCTACACAACAACCTTTAACAAATGCAAAAGACAAAAACAAAAGTGGGGCACTGTATGGCCAGGAAAGTCTGGGCTTTTTCTCCCAGCAAGGTGCTTTTAAGAAACCAAATCGAATGAAGACCCTCCAGCCATTTACCCGCTCGGGCCCAGCCCAGCAGTCCCCATTCGGAGGGGGGGGGGCTGGAGAAATCTACCGCTGTCCCCTCCCCTCTGACCCAAGTCCTTCCCTCGGAAGCCGCCTTCTCCCAGCACGGGGTCATTAGAAGGAAAATAAGCTCCTGCCAGGTTGGTGCTAATCAAAATAGCACAAATAAACCCTGACACTCAACAACTCCCCGAGTGCCTGCTGCCCTGGGAGGTGAGTACAGATTGGTTATGAAGACGGTCGGCCGCAGGGCCAGCCACGAGGCCGCCGGGTGCCCCGTGGCCCGGGAGTTATTTTACATGCCCGACGTGGCCGTGGCCGGTTGCTGTTTATTTAAGATAGGGGCTGACAAGGAGGCTGGCAGAACCCCCGGCTGCCCCAGACACCCCGTGGTGCCCTCAGGTTCCAATAACCGGATTTCAGGTGCGAGCTGGATTTCCACCCACCTTATATTGCAGGCTTTCTCCGGAGGGGGCTCTCGCCCACCTGACTGTCACTTCGAAGGCCTCCTTTGTGACAACAAAGCTTAAAAACAAACACAACTCGCTTATTTCTCCTCGGTGCAGGGCCGCCCCGCCAGGGCTTACTTCCAGCAGCGGTCCTCCCTGGGCTGAGTAAAAACATTCAGCGCCTGTGGCTTTCCCCTACCCCAGCGACGCTTGGCTTAGGGAAGCGGCCGAACCCCAAGCAAACCTGCTTCTGCACCTCCTTCCGAAGCTTTTACAGCGCAGGGGGGACGCTACCAGCTTAGGGCCCCTGCCACTGACCCAAACTAACCGAGCGGCGTCGTGAGCCCTTTATTCTCAGACTCCCGCGTGCAACAGGAATTCCTTTTACAACGTGAGTCTCTCCGGTCGAGTTAAGCTGAAGTCACACTTCCTGGCCCCACCCCTGCAAATAATTTCTATCTGCAAATTTTTCTAAATGGCTCCTTTGAACTCCATGGTAACCGCCACCAGAGCATTTCACAGAGAAAAAGAGCCAAAAGCCCCAAGAAAATGTGTTGCTATTCAATTAGGAAAACTGATTAGTTAACTAATTAATCAGCTAACAGCCTTCTAAGAATAGTCTCCTGTGATAAGAACTGTCCCCCCCCTCCAGAGCTTTAAAAGTCAGTCATAATTAAAGCGAAGAGGCTGAGCCCTGGCCACGGGCAGGGCCGGCTCCCTGTCGCCGAAAGCCGCGAGCCAGGTTCCGGTTTAGCGGGGTGGGACTGGCTTGCACGGGGCAGGGAAAGGTAATGTGCACACTGGAGGGGAACAGGAAAACAGTAGTTCTCCTGAAAGAAAAAGGGCCAAGTGACTTTTATTTACAATTGCCAAGAGAGAGGCTATTATTGACCATATGTGCCACAACTGCCCCTCTTATCTGGGGCCGGCCATCGTGTCCTTTGGGAGCTGTTAATGAACTGGGTAATTGAGCCGCTGACATGTGTTACCAAAACAAAACAATAGGAAGAAGAGACAAATGAACATTTTATTTGCCAATCAGAGTAGGTCCGGCTTTTCAGGGAGCTGCAGCTAAGTAACTGACTGAAGACATAAAACAGTGCATTGAAAGCAAGCAGATGCAGACACAATAATAGTTAACTGACAGCTTATGGCCCATCTGTGCTTAACATTTTGTTAAAAGAAGTGACTCGACTTGCTAAAGAGACAAATCATACAGCTGCCCCGAGCGCTGAGTTATAAGGCATAAATCGTCAGCCAAACTGTTTCATTCTTAAAATGACAATGCTTATTAACTGTTCTGTCGGGACATTTTGTCAGCACAGCTTGACACAGTTATCACTTACTAAAAACGTGACCACTCAGAGATATTCAATGGAATTGAGTGGGGGGGGGATCAAAACAGTGCAGACAATTTGAAAGCACAATGGGCATTTTTAATCGCTCACGATTCCATGTGCGTTTCTAAGACGTTATGAATGGGAAAGAAAACTGGTGAAACAGAACAGACCATGTTCCACGTAGTAATTCCATGCAGTGCCTCGTTTCATTCATACATTTGTTTCAGAGCCGGAGAATATTAGAAATGCTCTCATTCTGGGTTGATCGCATTAATCTCCTCACGGCTATCGGAAGAAAAACTGAGTCATTTAAGAAATAATTGTATCTGGCCACTTCACTTTCCCAAACATACTCCCCTTCCTCTTTTAGAAAAATATTTCTTTAGTAGGGAAGGAAAGCCCATGTTGCAAAAGACTACCTTTTATTAGCTTATGTTTTTGTTACTGCGTCTGAATTAAAATGACACTTTTTGGTGCAAGTGTGGCTCATCCACTCCATGTAGAACTTGCCCCTGACCATTTTCTATGTACACTGGTTAACCAGAGGCAGAACACACTCTCTCAAAGCCCTTCTTGTGATGGTTCCTTCAACATTCTGGGCAAAATTAAATCGATAATAGTAATGGCGATATAAGAAAAGCTGCCGTTTACTGACTTGCTGGCAGCTTACAATAGCCAACCGTACCTCCTGCATCCCTTAAGTACCTTTCCTTTCATCTTTACCAAAACCCTGCTTGGAGAAGTAATATCACCCCCATCCTACAGATGAGGAAAAGTGAGGTCCAGAAAGTAATGTAATGTACCTGCTCCAGGAGAACTCAGGGAGGCTACCCAACCACAAGATCGTATATATCAAATACACAATCTTATAGACATTCATTTGAGGAACATGACTGACATGGGTTGGAAGAAAAACTGTGGCCAATATTGTCCCATCTTTTTCTTCCTGGTCTACAGTGCCAGGACTCAAGAGGTCACAGTCAACCCTGTAAACCAGTTGTAAAAACATGACCATAAAAGAGGAGCGACATTTTCCGTGGTGACTGGTGAGTGCGAAAATTATGTCACCGACAGTTACTAAGAAAGAATCCTGGCTACGCAACCTGAACCCTAGCTGTATTTACCGAGCTTTAAGTGCGACACAATTAGACCCGTGACACAACTGCCAAAGACAAAGAACCACCCTGCCCTCAACTTTACTTTCCACCATCCAATGTTTTCGCTATTGTGTGCGTCAGTCATTTTTAAAGCCAACAAACAAACCGGGGCTCAATACATAAAAGAGGTAACAAGTTACACAGAGAGCCTCTCAGGGGGTGGAAAACAAAAGAATGCTTCTGCCACCCTTGTTAAGAGAAGACTACCCCAAAACACACAATACCTAAACAGCTTTATCCACCACTACGCTTTGCCAGGATTAGCAGGGCGGGAGATGTGTGGAAAGCAGAAGAAAGGCAGATTTAAGAAGAAAGTTAAATACTATCCTTTGGGGCCAGAAACCTACGTCAGGAGGTAAAAAGATACACGATTAAGAGACCTGAAGCACCAGAGCAAAGTGTTTACAAAACAGCAGATCATCGCAAGAAACCCTTCACTTTACAGCCCAAACCCCGAGAGAGCAGGTGGGGTTGCCCCAAATCTTTCATCTTACAATAAACAATTTGTGAATCCCAAGGATGAGGCTGATGTTGTCCTTGGTGCCTGGATGCAAATATGGATATAATATGGAGCTTAAACTCGGGAACTAAAACTCAAATCCCCTAACTCCCACTCCAGTGCTCTTTCCACTGAAGCAAAGTATCGGTACAAGCAGAAGATAATCCAGCCATGCCCTGCAGCAACAGAGAGATTAAATAGCCTCTCCAGGCTGAGAAACCTAGATACATTATTTACTAACTGACTGAGCCACAGATCCTGTGAGCCTGTGATCTCTAATTTAGAGATCAAATTAATACATAACTGCTTTGACTGACACCTCCCATATGGCATTTCAAGACTGTTTCTTTGCTTTTCGTTTTCTGTTGGGTTCTATAAAGAACAGGGGCAGAGCAGGGAGTTTGTTTTGAAAATCCAAATCTTGCCTGGCAAGGTATAGCTCAGCGGTTGAGCATGGACCTAGGATCCAGGCGATCAGGGTTCGATTCCCAGTCAGGGCACATGCCCGGGTTGCGGGCTCGATCCCCAGTCGGGGGTGTGCAGGAGGCAGCCGATCAATGACTCTCTCATCATGGATGTTTCTATCTCTCTCTCTCCCTCTCCTTTCCTCTCTCTGAAATCAATAAAGATATATTAAAAATATATATATATCCAAATCTTATCTGGCTCAGTTATTGCTTGTCGGGGGACAGAAAGAGGTAATCACTGAACATAAATGAAAGAGGAAACTCTTCCTGGAGGCGACAGAGAAGGCTGAGCTTAATTCTCATTGGAAGGGAATCAGCAGCAGCATCAAGGTCGTCACCAGAAATCACTCACGGGGCACCTGCTATGCGAGTACTTCTCTGGAGGCTGGAGGAAACGGGTAATGAAGAAGCGAGTGTGGCTGCTCCCCTTCTGCAAAGGACTGAGGCTGAGGTCCAGGAGGTGGCTTTCAGGTTACCGTCATATCCCACCGGAGGACTCTGGGAGAAACTGGCGGCCCGGGCGAGATGACTAAGCAGATGATGTGCGGTGATTTATCACCGTCCCGGGATAGAACAGCTGCTTTTGGAAATTTTGTTTTCTTCTCTTTGTGCCTAAGCAACAGTCACCATTGAACTCAGAAGAAGGGATACGAGAGGTTTGGGCAAACGAAGCTGCACGTCATGGTGGAGACCTCCAGCTCGGGAGACAAATGCCCCTTTGTTCGCTTCCTCTCTGATTGGGGCAAGATGCCTAACTCTCGGAACCAGTTTTTTCATTAGTAAAATTTTCTTTAAAATATCTGCTTCCGAGGCTGGTTTTCAGGGAAGGAGACAATCTGGAAAGCACAGAACAGTTGCTGACCCAGGATGTAGCCTCACCAAAGGTAGCCGCCCCTCTGCAGCCCTTTGCCTACGTGTTATCCGACCCTACGAGGCATAAAGGAATTGCATGGGGGGAAATGTTCTCTATATTCTAAGACTAAGAGAGGAAAATGACCACCAAAACATTGAAGATGTGTGTAGAAGTTCCCAAATTTGTGAAATAAGTCATCATCCAATCTCCCGTCCGCATGCTCTTCTGACAGTCCTGCCCGTGATCAGCCAGCAGACATGCATCTACTTAAAAAAGATCTTCAGCTCTTGCTCTCTTATCAATCCCCTTAAAAATCCAAAATGTAGACCAGGGTCCTCTACTGCTCCTGGCCCCAGACACATTTCTGCGCTGTGGGATCAATGATTATGGCAGCTATGAAATTCTGGGCTCCCAAATAACTCAGAGCCTAAACAAGAAGTCTGAGCTTAACAAAATCAGGCAACAAGCCGAAAAGAAATGAACAGTATGGTGATTTCGGGGGGTGGGGAGGGAGGTGGAAGGAGGCAGAGGGGGAATAAATGGTGATGAAAAATATAAAAATAATTTTTAAAAAAATGCTTGGCCTCTCCTTATGCCAACAGTCACTTTGGTTTCCACGAGGAAGAACTCTGAATATGTTTGCTTGGAGGCAGATGCTTATCTTCCTTTATGTCTACTGATACCATCTATATAGGCCAAGCAATTCACTATCTGATCACTTTGTTTAGTGCCAACAGCCAACGTGGATATACCCAGCACCCAACTCAAGGAAAACTATCAAGAATTTTGTCAGTAGCAGGTTTCTACATGAATTATTGGACAACTGTCTAGCCTCTGCACATTGCTTTTTCAGGAACAACCTGGCAGAACTGGAGGGAAAGAGATGAGGAAATGCTTGGCAGGTGAGAGAAAAGACGAGAGAGAAGAAAAGAACAGAGGAGAGGGTCAGCCTTCCTCCCTAGCAGAGAAATAGCACAGGAAGTGGCTTCAGAGTCAGCGGGTTGGCTCCAGGCACTCCCTTCTCCAAAAGACTCTGATGACAAGTCTTTCTGAGTTAGGAAAGTCTGCTCAAAGGGACTAGAGTGGGGGCTGAGGGTCATTCCTAAGAAGAGTTTATTGGACAACCCAGGCATGTGCTTCAACCTGGATCCTAGGTCGATGCTCAACTGCTGAGCCACGCCCGGCTGGGCTGGACAAACTACATTCTGTTTCTTATGTGTGGATGTGTTTGTTTTTATATTATAAAAGTACATTACATTATAAAATAAAATTTGGACAGTGTCTAAAAACAACAAACAATAATAATCCCAGAATCCAAACAATCACTATTAGTTTTAAATTAGAGAGATTATATAAATGGATGGATGGGCCAAGAGATAGATATAGACTGACTGAACTCCCTTACTATGTTTCTTTCCATTTTTTATCCTGGTCTGTTACTAACAAAATAGAAGTTTTTTAAAACTCTCTCTAGCAAGTATTTCAAAGGACTTGCCCACAGTCTCTGCAAGCCAGTTAGGTGTTAGAGTTCACTAAAAATTCACAGAAATGATTTCTAGATCATCTGTTTCTTAATATCATTCACAAACTGCTTCACTCAAGTAGCATGGATATTCAAATATTGATCACTAGTAAGCAATATTTACAAGAAATAATAATTAACATATTCCTGAGTAAATCAGCTTTAATCTATAGAAAACAATTCATGTGCAGTTGACCATGTAAACAGACACCTGCTAGGAGTATACCCTATGGAATTTTAAGTTTTCATTGGGCTGGAACAAATCTACCTCCCAGAATCCCATGTGCTCATTAAAATGGACAAAGGATAGGTCACATCTTAACTTTGGCTTCCTTACTCACTGTCTATTCTGCTTAGCATGCGCTGTGTGGCCATCTTTACACAGTATCATGCATAGGTCTCAAAACCCAGTTCCACAAAACCTTCCCTGAACCTCCCAGGCATAAATAATTATCTTTCTCTATAGTACAAGAGCACTTCATATTTTTCATACATTCAGCATGTTTCCCTCTTAACTGACCTATTGACTAAACTTTCAGGTCAACTCTTTCGCAACCACACTTATTTCTCTGATTAACCACATCCTTGAATTTATATAAATTTGGTTGTGCATCCCAGTGGTACTTTTTCATTTAAAGGGTCAATCAGTCAGAGGTCAGCAAAGCCACTGGTAAGTTCATACGGACAAATCTAACAAATGCACACACCACCCTACTAAGAACAGGTTTTGAGGGGACTTGGTTTCTTGCTTGCCAGTTGAGTAGCTTTGCAAGGAAAAAATTAGAGGCCAGTCTAAGAAAAATGGCTTTGCGTGTCAAAGTTCAATGGTTATTTTGAGACCCATGATGTTGGAGAATTCACAAAAGAAGAGAAATTGACTGATGGTGTCATGGCTTCATCAGAAAATAAGGAAAGAATAATTGGGAGGAGCATAGAGAGCATCCTACCTCAATTTTTCAGGAGTCCACTTGGGAGCCATCCACTGGCAATAAAGAGAGCCTTTCTTGACTTCAGTAGTTACCAGTGAGAGGAAATGTGCGGGTGTTTAGTAAACTGCAACATTCAGGTAACATACCTGTTTTTGCTATCATCGTCATATTCAATGATTATTTAGCAGGTAACTGAATACCAATTAAATAAACTTTATTGAACTGTATGAAATTAAAGGGGAATTACATTAAGCCTTTCACTTTCTACAGAAAATAAAAATATAAGTGTCATGATGCTCTTCTCTGATCAACTGAAGACACCTGCCCCTCTTTTTCTCAAACTTCCTGATTTTCTCTGAATACCGGGAGACACCAACAGTATCATCCTCCTCGGCTTCCCACCCCTTTCCCTGAGGAAATCTGTCCTTGTCACAATTTCCCTTTCAGTCTTAGGCCTTTGGGAAGATTGACTCTCAATTCCAGAACTGTACACATCCTATCAACAAAGATGTGTTTCTTTACCTCCAAAAAGATCTGAGGAAGTCCCAGCTTGGAAATACAGAGCCAGAAGCAAATCCATGTTTTGTGAGGCCTGAAGCTTTTATAGTTTTGGGGGAGGGAGTGCTTAAAGAAAAAGAAAAAAAGAACACAAAACTAGCTTTTAGCATATTTTACGAAAAACACATGATTGTGGGGCACACTGTCGGGGCCCTTGGCAGGGATTTGAAAGGATCCTTCCTGGTGAGAACTCTGAAGTTATCTTCACTGTGAATCTTCTTTCTGCTCATGAGCCTCTGGCAAAACCAGGGTCCGTAAGTGCAATGCACAAGAGGAAGACACTCTCTATATTCACCTTTCCTGCCATTAGCACAATAAACATCCGTAAACAACAGCAATGACACCCCATCCTACCCCCCAAATAGCAGGGACAGTCAAGTCAACCAATACCCCTGATTATAAACTCCCAAGTCTTTCATGGGGCCATGGGGTTTCTTCCCCAGTTCCACTGAAACCAACCCTCAGAGGCAGCCGCTCCCTTGGTCCATGAGGAAAGCCCATCCTCTGAATTATAATGGAGACATACAGGTCACGGGTAGTTCAGAGAACCTCATGATAAATATGGAAACCCATTTTTTTCTTTGTTTTCTAACCTTCAAGAAATATCTTGGGAACCTGGCACATATCCTAAGTAGGGATGTCAAGAGTGTGGTGACACTCTCATGAAATCCCCACCACGTGTGATTCCTTCACATGCATATTCCTTGCATTCATTAGACCTCAAAAGGAATGTAATTTTCAAACAACTCGAGAAATCCTATTTAAATATTTTTTCTGCAATGATTATGTATTACGTTTGTAATAATTGAGAAGTACCCCCAAACAAGCTTGGGTACTTTTATGGGAGTTTTCAAACAACTTCGAGTCAATTCAACATTTTGGACAGCATGTGAGATCTTTTTGTACCTCAGTGATGCACCCTTCCAAGCATTCATGCATGTTCATTAACTTTGTAACATATTGCGTAGAAAATGTGTGCACTACAGAAACTTGAAAAAAATTATTATAAAAAGGAGACTCATACCAGACTTAAGCCAGATACAATTCCCTAGACACTGAAGTGGAAGAAATGGGGCAATTACAAAGCTACAAGAAAAAATAATGCTTTCTTAAACTCAGGCACGAGGACTAGAGTTTCACTTACCAAAGTATTTCCTTGCATTTCTTTACTTGCATCTGAAAATGTGGCTTTATTCTCATCTGATCTCTCTTAAAATCTGAATATGATATAGGACCTCACACGGTTTTACCCAAATGACTCACTGGGGACTAAATGTCTGTACATTTCTTCACATTTTTCAATAGATCAAGCACTAATTTTCACTTATCTCAGCAGTTCTAATACACTGTCATTTGAGAAATATTTATTAAACGTGAAATTCTGAGCTGATTTTGCCAAGACTCCACAAAATTGAAAACACACACATTTGCTTTTAAAGGACCACCTACACCATCACTTTAATTGTCTTCTAGAAGTATTTCAATGTGTGGGTCTCGCTCATCTCAGGTGAATGAGAAAGACACCCAAACAATATTCACATATTTGGCTGCATAACCAGAAGCTGCCAATCCAACTCTAGTAATAGAATCACCACAAACATAAACATAGTGCTAGGAAAGACAGTAAAACCTCCAAACGAAGACATGAAGGTCTCTACCAGAGTCAGCCAAACACAACCTGCTGCCTGTCTTTGCATGTCCTATGATCTGAGAATGGTTTCTACATTTTTAAATGGTTGAAAAAAAATTTATTTTAAGAATAACATCATTGCATGAACACTAAATGAAATCTTATTGTTCCTAAATAAAGTTTACTGGAACATAACCATGCCCACTCATTTCTGTATTGTTTATGGCTACGTGCTACAAAGGCAAGCTAAGTAGTTGTAACAGAGACCAAAAACTTTCACTACATAGTCCTTTACATAAAAACAATGTTCCTGGTCTACACAACAGCCAACATTTTATGGGTACTTTCTATGCACCAGGTACATCATCAAGCATCTTTACGTGCTTTTGTTCACCTAATCTTCAAATTAACACTATTATTACCCCATTTTATGGATGAAAAACTGAGGCACAAGAGAGAATTACACAGCTATTATGGAGTGGAGGTGGATTTGGCATAATATCTTTCATGCAGATGTTCTTGTTTATGAATTCTGTGCCAAACTCTGTTCCACATTCCCTGTCACCACCAAAGCCCATCACTGCTATCAGACAAAAGTCTCATTTTTCCATAGCGTGACGCAAGCCCCTACCCCTGGGCAACGTGGATGGAAGGATGCCTCGTCCTGTCTTGGCTGCAGTCACGCCCCCATGTCCATGTGTGAACGAAGCCAGAGTTATGGGGGATCTTCCCAGGAGGGCCCACATCTCTGTTGTTACTCAACTTCATAAAGCAGATGCCAAACGTAGTTCATGAATTAATTACACCCAGTACCAAGCTACTGCTCAGTTCACAAGGAGATAGAGAACCAGGACACTCTTTTAACTGGACAACAGTTTTCCGGTGGCCTGAAGTCTTGCTGGTGTGGTTACTTTAGCTCACTACTGACCCCTGCTTTGACTTAAGACTCTTGGATTGTCTTGGATCTCTGTGCCATGAACTCAGTGACCTCTAACATGAACCACTGGCTACGCCACAGAAAGGCTGGAACCACAGCCTCACCTGCCTCCCCCATCCTGGGCCCCGATGCCCCAAACACCACTCCAATCTTCTTCATCTCCATGGCCACCACCAGAGCAGCAAAATTACCTAATCAGTAAACAAGGAAGCTAGAAGCAGGCCAAAAGAAAGAACCGGTCCTCTATTCCCGGCTCCTGTTCTCAACCAAGATGTTCGCTTAGGCAAGTTACCTAAACCGTACAGCTCTCAGATTCCCCATCGGTGAAGGAATAACAATCCGCAGGTGACTCTGAAGGGAGAATTCGCAGGGGCATGAAGAGACTTCAGAAAATGTGGAACGGAAATATAAAATGAAAGTAAATATAATGTGAAAGTAAAAAATGTACACCCTGATTTGACATTATTATGGTAACTGTCTCAAATGCTAAAGGCATTCTGGGGTGTGCGTCAGGATCCAAAACTTCACGCTAAGCAAGACCCTGGGTGGCACACCACCAGAAACAGCACTAAGACAAGCTGTCAAGGGACATACCCTCCACCATATGTATGTTTAGGTGTATGTTTTCTTTCCTGAGGGAAGGAAGAGCAAAGTTTTTAATAACCCCATCACAAAATGTGTCTCTAATCCCACATTCATTTGCTCACCAAATGCTTATGTAGTACCCACTCCACCCAGTTCTGTGCACAGCAGAATATTCAAACAGCCGAACAGAACAGAGCTCAGTCTAGCAAATATCAAATTTAAAAGAGAAAAAAAAATCTGACATCCAATCTCCAGGAAACGCCAATTGCAAATGTTTTTTTAAATGGAGAGTTTTGCTTTAAGTTTTCAGTCAGACACGTCAGATGGTCAACCAGATAACGGCTGGACTTCTAATCCCATTTTGTGTTCGGTGGCCCTGTTCTTTGCCTGGGGGTGCGGGGGAGTAGCTCTCAGCCCCTTTCACCTTACATTTCCTCAGTCTCTTCTCGCCTTACACTGAGCTTGGTTTTGTTGTACTGAAATGTGCTTGTCTGTTCCCACATGAGTCTTCCTGCAGCTCTGGCCAGTGCTTCAGACATACACAGTTACCCTGAGGATCTGAAATGCAGGCTCTCTTAGATGTCCAGAATGGCCTCTGGAAATCTGGGTTTCCCGGAGTCTGTATTATTTTACCACAAAGGCATCTCTGAGACCCATCTCTGGGTCTACCCCTAAACTGACGTTTCCATCAACACTACCATTACTTAGGAAGCAAGAGAGCTTCGTGGCTGGCGGAGACCACTCAAAGATCTCTTAGAGGTCCTATTTTCATTTACTCCACAGTGTAAGTATGGCCAACATCCCAGTGAATATCCTATAGTTAAGTTTTATTTTATCATAGAATCACATATACTTAAGGCTTACTATGAAAATTTCTATTCTCAACTCAGTCAGTCAAGTTGTGACATTAACAGAAATAGAGAATTTGTTTTGTTCAAAAGCCAGACTCATTTACAGATTTAATTAGGAAAAGAGAGAACATACAGTCTTTAAAAACATGAGTCATAGGACCTGATTTGAATACTGAGAAGGGGTGAGGTAGCCCCACTCTAGGGGTGTGTGAATATGGTCGAGGTGTCAAGGATATGGGGGAAGGGCGTCAGGGTTTCCTAAATGGAGAGTCCCCACTAGGTGAAAAAGTCTTGGCATTACGATTCCATGGGGTAGCCTCTACCAGCAACAGCAGCACGATCACCTGAGGTGCTGGTTTAAAATGATGACTTCTGATCTCCGCCCCAGGCCTGCAGAATCAGAATCACTTGATGTTGATCCCAGAGATGTTCTTTTAAGCAAGGAACCCAGACATTAATGGTAACGACACCAATACTTACCAAGCATTTACCATGTCGGTCAATGTTCTGAGCATTTTACACGTACAAGCTCAGGTTCTCTCATGTGTGACTCTGGCTCTGCGAAGCCAGTGAATCACTGGGCTAGATTCTGGAGTAAGATGCACAGAGCCCAATCCTGGATCTCTCATTTTGCTAGCAGGGTGGCCATGGACCGAGTATTTAACTTCCCCGGCCCCAGGGAACTCCTGTGCAAAACAGGGCGACCATCCCACTCTGCATGGTGTCGTGAGGATGGAATTTCTCATACATATAAAGCACCAAGTGGGCGGGCACTAGGACAGCCCGTGACCTGACTGGGTGCACAGCACCTCACGGTGGGTGCTGGGATGCACCTGAGCGGGGATGACACGCCAGTCATGCTCTTTCCTCGCAGCTGTGGAAGCCGGCCTGGGAACGAGCAATCCACTCCGTAGGGTTGTGCCAGACCCTGTCCAGAAGCCTCAGAGCCCCTGGATTGTCTTCTTCCTTCTGGGATTGGGAGGGGGTAGGAATCAATCTCATTCCAAGGGGGCAAACTGGCTGGCACGCACATGCTCTTGGGCGGTTCCAGAGTGCCCATGAAGGCCTGTCTCTGCTCACAGAAAACCATTCTTTCCTCCAACCAGCCCCAGGACCTCACCATCGCCTGCAAGATCCCTTGATCCCAGCTGGGCCTCCTCCCGCGGAGATAAAGCCATCCCAGCCTCTCAGAGCCCCCTGCCGTCCTTCCTTGATCCCTCCCTGATCTTTCCCTCTCCGGCTTCACCCCCGCTGAGACAATCCCCCAGGCACAAAGACCCCTAACCTCCTCCAGGCCTCAGCCCCCAGACTGCGAAACTGCTCTTTGATTTCCCTACTGCAAGGAATTCCCTTTCCTTCACCAGGCGCCTGGAAGCTCATTTTCTCATGAATACAAAATTAAATACTGCACGTAAGAGCGACACTTAAACTAATAATCTTTCAACTTCTAATAATCTTTCAACTTCCTTTTCCTAAAAATCAGAAAGTGATCAGGAAGATGGGATTTTAAAATTATGCTTCCACAGGGAGGGTAACCTGACTCCATCTCAGAGAGCAAGCACTGAATTTGGTGACCGGCTCCCCGTTCTGAAATGGTGCACTGTCCCTGACCCACTCCGGAGGAAACAGGTGGCCACCCAACTAAACTCTGGCTCAGTGTGCCGTTGAAGTGGATTCTGCAGGTGTGAGATCACTGTGTTTTTAGGTATACTGAAGACAGTAAATATAACTAGTAACAGGGATATGCCGTATACTGTGCTGGTAAAATCTGGAAAATATTCACAGAATGGGCACATGCAGGCACACCATGCCACAGGGGAGAGAGAGAGAGAGAGAGAGTGTGTGTGTGTGTAAAAATTACTAAACAGCGGGGGGCTTCCACAGAGATATGCATTTTAAACTGTCTACATTTCACTTACATATCTTCAGTTACTGTTTCTTAACAGGGACATGATAAATATTTGTTGAATAAATGACTCCGCATTTTCTGGCCTTCAGATCATATCTAATTCCACACACTCTTTGCCTGACAATTAAAATATTCACATCACAGTAACTCAGGAAGTATTTTGTTTTCCTTTCCTTTTAACTCATACAAACACATAACATGTTTAACAATTTACTGCTATGTTTTAAGAATCACACTTTTATGTTTTAATAATACATAAAAGTTTAAAGCATCAGTACTATGCTAAAACATTTTTTGCCTCCGCAGCTACCAGATGAATGAAAACCTCCGTAGCTTGTAAATTTTTAAAAAATAATTATTCGAGGTTTTGTCATGCTAATTATGGAGACTCCTGTTCTCAATGACTTCCACGGAGACACTGCCTATTTTCCAGACCTTGCTTCTAAAACATCCTTTATTTTGTATAGAAAAAGTAATCGAATTAACTACCTGTCTCGGTTCATCTGATTGAAATGTCCTCCCGCAATATCATCCTAAAAAACAATGAGGACTCCTGAAGACTTGAGGGCCCTTTGCAGAGATCAGTGCCCTCGGGGCTCGCGGATGGGCAGGCAACGGGCCCTTTTGTGCCTGCCAGGGATCCCGGGCAGTAGCCTTGGCCACCCCCGGGGAGTCCCCTGTCCGGCTAGGAGCGTTCCCACCCGGCTGGGGGACATCCAGGCGTGGACAGAAGGAGCTTTGTAACAGGGTGGACGGCAAACCCTTCTGGGGAAAGGGCAAGAAGGAAGAGGAGCGCTGGAGAGACACCCTTCCAGCCTAAAACAGATTGATTTTCTGGCGTGCTCTCCAGCATGTCTTATTTGATGTTAAATCAAATTAGGACTAATTACATCACACCATCCAAATTTTTGGAGGGAACTACAGTGGTGGAAATAATAGTCTATTTGTCTGCCCCTTACTGTGACCTTTGAAGAGGTGTTCATGTGTCAAAGCTCAGTCCATCTCAGAGCACTGATGTGAAGATTAAATTTGTAATATATGTGAAGCGTTACTATTATATCTCTATATTAATTGTGTGAGAACATTTTCCTGATTCTATTATTAAATAGTAAGGTAATTTTTCTACTAAATGAATATCCTGCCTTAAATTTATTTAAACACAAAGCTTATATTCAGAACCTGAATGACAACCTTCCCCCCTTTTCACTGACCTGGAGATAAACTTTGACCTGTCGTTTGATAATCTCACTTTCTCTGAAGGTGCCTTGTTCCTTTGAGGGATGACAGCTTGACCCCAGATCTGGAAACCGACATGGATCAATACACCTCTTCCCTCCCTCCTTGGCTCACCAGCGAGAACCCTTAACCTCTGGACTTGATTCCTAAACTTTGCGTATTGTTTGCAATCGGAGAACATTTGGGGCAGATGGAGGATTTTTTTAAAATCTGAGTTTCATTGGGTGCTGACTAAAGTGTGAATCAGAAATTCAGTTCTTAAAAGAAGAAAGTTCTCTTATCGGTGCCACTGAACTGCTGAGCTGCGCCCCCCCCCGAGTTTTATTCTCTTGGGTCAAATCTGGAATGGACTGCACGGCACGGATTTCACACGCGCTGTGGCCGTCTCAAGGCCCACGGGAGAACTGGAGGAAGGAGAGGGAACCCCGTGCCTGTGTACCCCTAGGGCTTACTTTCAAAAGAATTCATCTTAAAATTTTAATTTTCTGAACTAAATTTATTCTATAGTTTACCTCAGCTACAGCAGCTAAGATCTACCTTCCAAGAGTGATTGTTGGGAAAGAAAAAGCCTACTCTTCCTGCTTCTAAATGCACACACACACACACATGCACACACACACGCACACACACACATGCTCACATGCATTTGGAAGCAAACAACACAACTTATCCAACAGAGCGTCACTGTCAAATAGCCTGTCCACTTCCCGATCGATTCTGAGATAGAAACTCCTAATTCCTGGAATCGTGTTACGTTACAGGCAGGAATCACATTGCTTCTGCCTGTTTTATATCCAGATCAAAAGGTAAGCCGAAAAGATCGTACAAAGCAAATAAGCATTTTGCAGGTAATATATGATATATCAAATACAAAGACTAGGCAGAGCATTATGCCCACTGACTTCTATTAAGAGCATCAGCATGAAAGGGGTTTGTAACTACTGGTCCAAACAGAAAAATTACGCTGGGAAATAACACGGACTGCATTTAGAGAAAGGGAAATGAAAACACCCATCATCTTTTGAAAGTTTTCAAAGTTGGAGCTGGTGCTACAGAAGAATTCAGCATTTTTGTCTGTTTTCTTTTTGTTTCAAAAGAAAATATCAAAAAATGTCTACAAGTTTTGCCTTAGAATCAGAAGTTCAGGACTTTGGAGACATCCTTTCCCTTTTCTCACATATGTAGGGTGGGAATTTGTTTTATCTAAAAGTAAAATGCCATTACGGGTTGGCCTCAGGAGAAAGAACTCTCTTTCTGGTTCTGCTACTGACTACAGCTCGGTGGCCTTGGGTCAGTCATTTAACTCCTCTGAGCCTTGCTGTCCTCAAAGCAATGGCCTCCACAGCTCAAAACAACACTGAAGTGCCAGATAAAAACTACATGTGAAAGAACTATAGAAAAATACAACACTCTAATTATCACTGCTGGTGGCCAGGTAGCTCAGTTGTTTAGAGCACTGTCCTGATACGTCAAGGTTGCAGGATCAACCCCCGGCCAGGGCACATATAAGAATCACCCAATGAATGCATAAAGTAAGTGGAACAACAAATCAATCTCTCTCTCTCTCTCCCTCCTTAAAATCCAATAAATAAAATTTTTTAAAATATATCACTGGATTGTGATCATTTTACTAAACTATATTTCTATTTATTCCTTAACTTAGAAATCAGATAACTACCTTTCATTTACATATAGCTATATTTTAACATCACAAGGTCTTGGATGAGGAATGAAAAAAGTATTTCTGGCAACACAAAATTTAAAAGTAATGCTTTCCTTGGGACCACTGGAGAATTACCTAGAGCCACCTCGACTTTGTATAAATATGGAAATGAACGTGAGTAGCCACCAACATTCAGCACCTCACCCTCCAAGGCAGTGCCATCTCAATGCGAAATTCCCATAATTATTTAGCTGATAAACTGTAACCTGGGATAGTTACCTCAAAATGCAGCTTTTAAGGAGTAGCCTGCAATAAACAGACTTCATCCAACTCGAAGTTTCCAAAATTAGATCAACAAACTGTATGATTCTGGCAGACCCGGCACACACATCACGAGCAGCCAAGATGTCCAAGATGACTGGCATGAACAGCCTCCCTAACCCCCTCCCGAGTTTCACAGGCAACCCCTGCCAACTCTGGGACTCACTGGCTAAATCTCTGATTATACTTTAAGCTCATTTTTATAATGCTCACATTGACTGTGTAAGTGTTAAATGTTAACTCTATTCTAAATGTTAGAAAATGGGTAGAGAAAAGCATGCTAAACACCTGGCAC
The DNA here is from genome assembly GCF_054644295.1 of Miniopterus natalensis. NCBI lineage: Eukaryota > Metazoa > Chordata > Mammalia > Chiroptera > Miniopteridae > Miniopterus > Miniopterus natalensis. The sequence goes on along the minus strand of NC_142088.1, from coordinate 9,356,389 downwards.
GCGTGTCAATTTGTATAAAACAAATTAGGACTCAGCATTGAAAGTTCGCGGAAACTTTGCAATGAAATTCTAGACTCGGAGGAAAAGATACCCAGAAGGTCGTAAGATCTTTCTAATTACCCCCTTCTGGGGCATGGCAGGGGGCAGATGTCTTTCTTCCCTCAAAACAGAAAAGGAAAACCAAACTTCCTACCTCCTAATTCCCTCCCTGAGTTCCTGAGAGCCTAGTTTTTAATTCACAGGCCAAAACACTGGCCTGGAAACCCTACAATACTGCACATTTGCAAATGTGTTCGAAAGTACCCAAAGGCTTAAAACGCTATCAATTCAATAAATGATACAAAAGCTAAGGGCTGCTTGACCTGTTCTCATGAACACACATTAAATGTTTCTGGTATGCCTTCCTTGTTCTCTGAGGCTGGCTGTGAGTGGTGCGTGACAAATGGGGAAAGCAGGTTAAACACGCGTGGCAAGTCCAGGTTTATCTCTGTGTGGACATGACTTGGCTCCACCTCTATAACCTACCACCAACCGTTTCACCTGTGCTGAGCACTAACGCAGAGGAAGTACTTGGAACGCAGTGACATCCCCAGCAGGGCGGGTGATTTTATTAATTTTTGCATGCGATGAAAGTAGATTCATTCTCTTTCTCTCGGATTTCCAAAACTCTTTAAAACCAAAACAAAACACCTTTCAAAAAACAAACTGTCCCCAGCAGGAATTTTCATAGGTATAGACAAACGGACTCTAAGATGTATGTGGAAAAGGCACTCGAATAGCTCGAAACAGTTTTGAAGAAGGTTGGAGAAATGACATTACTGGACTTCAAGAATTACTAATTACTGCCAAACTAAAGTAATCAACGCATGTGGTATTATCGGCAAAGGGAAAGGTACACAAATCAATAGAGCAGAACAGAGTTCAGAAACAGACCCACAAATGCAGCCAGTTGATTTTGACAAAGGTGCAAATGCGATTCAATAGAGAAAGGATAGCCTTTGCGACAGGTGGTGTTGGAATAATTGGACACCCATGTGCAAAAAATAAACCAACCAGCACAGCCTTAGACATAACACCACATGCAGAAATGAACTGGAAATGGACCATAGACCTAAATGTAAAATCTGTTTTACAGGAAAAAAATCTTCATGACCATGCTAGACAGAAATTCTTAAACATGATACTAAAATGCACAAGCATAAAATAAAGATTTGACAAACTGGACTTCACTGATATCAAATTATTTTGTTCTGCAAAAGTACTGTGTTAGAGGAATAAAAAGACAAGCTAGAGGCTGAGAGAAAATATTTGCAAATCACATATCGGACAAAGGGGCTGAATTTAGAACATAAAAAGAACTCTCAAAGCTCAACAATAAAACAAAATAACTGAAAATGAGCAAAAGAATTGAACAGATACTTTTATCCAAGAGGATATTTAGATGGTAAATGTAAATTAAACCAGGGTTAAATATCACTAACACGTCTATTCAGAGCAGCTAAAGTAAAAAATACTGACAATACCAAGAACTGGCACAGATGCAGAGCAACTGGAGCCCTAGTGCACTGCCGGTGGAACGCAGAACGGCACAGCCATCGTGGAAAACAGGTTAGCAGTTTCTTATAAAGTTAAAGGTACAGTTACCATATGACCCAGCAATCCCACCTCCCACACGTTTACTCTAGAGAAATGAAAATTTGTGTTCACACAAAACCTCTACACAAATGTCTATACCAACTCTATTCATAATGAACAAAATCTGGAAATAGCGTAAATTTTCTTTAAACAAACTGTGGCACATTGGTTCAACAGAATACTGTTCAGCAATAAAAAGGAAAAAAAAAATTGACACATTTGGTGACTTGGATGAATCTCAAAATAAATATACGAAGTGGAAGAAGCCAGTCTCAAAATGTTATACACTGTATGATTCGATTTACATGATAGTCTTAAAAAAATGAAACTACATTGATGGAGAATAGAGCAGTGGCTGCCAGGACCTAGGGGTGGGTTTCAAAGGAAAAGCACAGGGAATTTGGGGGGGATGATGGAAGTATATGGTACCCTAACTGTAATGGTTACATGAATTTACACGTGTTATTCCAAAAAAGAACAAATACATGTACATGTATATCCATAGCAGCACTATTCATAACAGCCAAAAGGTGGAAATGACCCAGATGTACAACAATCGATGAATGAACAAACATTTTGTGACATATGCATAAGATGGAATATTATTCAGCCATAAAAAGGAAGGGCACGCTGATACATAGTACAATGTGAATGAACCTCTAAAAGACGGTGCTAAGTGAAAGAAGCCAGGCGTAAGAGGTCACATATTGTATAATTCCACTTATATGAAGCAACCAGAGTAGTTAGAGCACAGAGACAGAACACAGGCTGGTGGTGGCTAGATGATGGAGGGATGGGGGGCAGCTGCTTAATGGGCACAGGATTTCCTTTTGGGGTTGCCGAAAATATTTTAGAACTAGATAGAGCTGGTGGCTGCACTACATCGTGAATGTGCTCAATGCTACTGAATTTTTCACTTTAAAATGGTTAATTTTATGTTAACAAACTTCACCTCAGTGCAAAAAATCCAAAAAGTCTATTTTACTACCTAACTTCAAAAAATAAATGTAAAAATCACAAACATAAGGAAACTAGAAAAATTTAGTAAGAGTTTGTAACTCCATGCTCAGATTGCTTCCTTGAACAAGGCATACAGGAAGAGACGGAGCTAGATTCTCACATTCCAGGGGACTCCCCATTTCTGTGCATCAGGCTCTGCGGTTCCCAAAAAATGTTCCTGCAAAAAGGGCACTCAGGGTGCAAGAACTTTTTTGTCCCATTATAAAAAAGAAACCAAGTGTATAAAATTCATTTTCTTTTCAAACAGCACTTACTTAATAACAAATGTTAAAGTGACTACCTACTGTGACAACATGGATTATGCTAAGTGAGATAAGTCAGACAGAGAAAGACAGACACTGTATGATCTCACTTACATATGAAATATAAAAAAGCCAAACTCATAGATATAGAGGCCGGAATGGTGGTTACCCAGGACTGGTGAAGGAGATGAGAAAGATGTTAGTCAGAGGGTAAAAACTTCCATCTGTAAGATGAGTAAGTTCTGGAGAATTAACATATAGCATAGTAATTGTAGTTAATAATACTCTATTATATACTTGAAAGTTACTTAGAGAGTAGATCTTCAGTGGTCACACCACAAGAAAGAAATATTATGTGACGCGATACAGGTGTCAGCTAACATGGTGATAATCATTTTGCAATATATAAATGCACCAAATCAATTCTTTACAAGTGTATCAAGTACACTTGATATATAAATGCCCCAAATCAATTCTATACAAGTCTATCAAGTCAACACACTGTACGCCTTAAACTTACACAATGTTATATGTGAATTATATCTCCGTAGAGCTGGCCAGGAAAGCATCCTGCCTCGCCTTTGAAAATATGGTTGTGCTTTAGAGTATATCACTTGTTCATTTTTAACAGAACGTAAGAGAGGGAGGAAAGGCTTATTTGGCCTTTAAAGACGGAGCCATTCTGGTGACAAGACACCTTGTCTTCAGCCGTCCGCCAGTTCCCACCACACTGTGTGTTCCGCTGCTCCATGCTGTTCCCCTGCAGGTAACGCCTTTCCTCATTAGTCCCCCTAGTGCTGGCCAACTCGGAGCAGCCACCCTCTCATTCAGCCCGGAGGTCTCCAGGAAGCATCGCTGGCCTGGGGACGGCCAGGCAGCCTCCCCTGCATTCTCACAATGCCCTGGACTTTTAAAAGCTCTTCAGGGTATTAGAGCAGCAGGATGGGCTCCTGTGACCATCTTCCCCCAGACAACAGGCTCCGGGGGAGGGGAGGGGAGGGGAGGGGAGGGGAGGGGAGGGGAGGGGAGGGGAGGGGAGGGGAGGGGAGGGGAGGGGAGGGGAGGGGAGGGGAGGGGAGGGGAGGGGAGGGGAGGGGAGGGGAGGGGAGGGGAGGGGAGGGGAGGGGAGGGGAGGGGAGGGTTAACCATCATTCTCTCCAGCAACTGGCAGAGAGTAGGCATTCGATTCAAGCGTAGTGGGCTTGTGCCGCCTGTCGTGTGTTTCCCACAGCACAGTCTGGGTTGATTTCTGAAGTCCTAGTCTCTTCTTGTTCCACAGGTTCTGTTACCCTTGCTTCACAATGAATTTCTGTTCCCCCAGTTCTGTGCTTTCCCAGTCGTTCTAGGTGCTGGCAGCTGCCGGCAGCAAACCCGGATTTGGGGGGACACTCTCTTTTTTAAAAGACTATAAATTGACAAGTGCAAAATCTAGGTCCATAGTGAATCACAGTAAGTTCCTGTCGCTCCCTTTTGTGTGCATCTCTCGAGTGATTTATTAGCAAGGCTCACCTAGAAACACACCCCGAATGCAGCCTGGTTTCCTCTCCTCCACCTAGAACATTCTCCCACACTCAGCAAACTCCCAGCACTCTCAGAGGTTCGTGCACATAAAAGCTCTAAATTTAAGCTCTATTAGCTTCCTGGGAAACCACCTTAGAGCCACACCCCACAAATAAGATTAACAAGGTCAATACCTTGCGCTTATTGAAGGGAACTTGCGCCCCTGTGGATTCTCTCATATAATTTTTACCCCCATTTTATAAGGCAGGTACTATTATTGGTCCCATTTCATAGGCCTACCAGCTGCGGAGGTGCCAGGCACACTCCCTGAAGACAGGCTCCCTCCTCAGTACTTTCTGAAGCCACTTGTCTTCCCAGAAGCTACAAGACAGTTAAGAGTTCAAGTTCGGGAGTCAGGCACACCCCGATGCCCAGCCCTGCTCTCCCTCTCACAAGCTGCCCTACTCAGCCTCTAAACTTCGGTGTCCTTTGCGATAAAATAGGAAGCACATTTTGACTGTTGCTTTGTGGTCACCTGTCTGGCCCTTGAAGGGCCGATTGTGAACCCTGACTTGGGGGAGCCACTAAAACCATGAGACCTCAAAGATCACACAGATCCCAGGAATTCCTTACGTACAGCTCGGGGAATGACAGAATTGGGCTCGTGCGTCATAAAGCTATGAAAACACACGACATTGAGCCTGTGGGTACAAGCCAAATAACTACCACTCTGCTCCAGATTCAGCCACTTCAACCCAAACGGGCAGAGCAAGTGGTAGAAGTGACCTGAGTCAGAACCACAGCCTCCCCTGGAGGTGGCGCAGGAGGGTGGGCCAGGTCAGCGTGGGAACCCGAAGGAACACTGGTCGTCCTTCCCCTCCGCTGTTCCCCAGCCTTCACTTCTTGCAACAAACAAGAGGCTTGTGTGGGCAAGAGAGTAAGAAAAAAGAGGCTAGAAGGGTACAAGCTGGTGAAAATGTGCACACCACCCAGGAGGAGGGGAAGAGCAAGGGCCCCCAGTCTTCCTCCCGCGCGGGGCTGGTTTTGACCTGGAAGTCACGGCGAGGCTCCGGTGTTCCAAGGTCATGGGCATTCCCGGAGATGTGCAGACGCTATGATCTTTAATCATCCTAAAAAGGGGCGTCAATATGAGCGATGCATTTTTAAAACTAAAGTAAAACGATTTTTCAAAATTACTGAGAAAAAAGAAATGTCCTCTTTCTAAAATGTCATGGTTACTAGTGGTGAAAATATCCTAGCTTGTTCCATTTCTATTACCTGTCCCCCCCCCCCTTTTTCTAAACAATTATTATTTAACTACTTTTTTTTTTTTTTAATTTGGGGTGTTTTGTGGCACTTTTCTCCCAAGACACCTAAGGAAATCTACAAATTCACAGTCTATTGCCGTTAGTTAAGCAGCTACTGCTCTGTTGACTCTTTCTGTGGTAGAAATGCCTCGTGGCCCCTCAAACATTTTTCTGTCATATCAATCAACAGGACAGGAGAGAGAATTTATGGATTGACTATACTAACCACCTGAAGTTATCAATATGTTTAAAAATTAACCATGTAATTTGTTTTCCTAGTTTTGTATACAATTCACCCTGGGTGACCTCCCCCCCCCCAAAATCAGGATTTTTTTTTTTTAAGAGAAAGTTTTCAAGCATCAACGTATGGTTGGTGTGTTTAAAGGCAGAGCCATGGAGGACTTGGTTGAATACAGACGTTTAACAAAGGCAGAGACTTTTATATTAATAGCTCCATTCTGGAACAGTTTGTCAGAAAGCTGCATAACAGATCCTTCAGATTTATCATCCTTCCTCCAAACAAAACCCATTATGCACAAAACAACATCAAAGAAAAAAATCTACAACAACCGGAATAATCTGAACAGAGTCCTCAAGGGCCTCTTTAAATCCCGCCGGGCTCTGCGATTCACAGACCTGGTCCGTCGACCTATCTGCAGACACTCATGGGGGTGCGTGGGGTTTACCCGTCTCTTACCTAATTCCCCTGGGAAAGTTGGGAAAATCTTTTTAAAATCTGCTCACACTTTCAAAAGAAGTGCTTGGTTGATGTTGTCCTTTTGTGTGTGTTTTTATAATGACCAATAAAAGTGGAATCCAAAACTCTCCACCCATCCAGCCTCCAAGCAGCCCCCCAGTCCCACCTCCTCCCCTCGCCCCTCGACGTAACATCTGTAACTCCCAGCCCTGTTAGAGAGGAGGGTTTCCGGCCACCGTCCCCCCCAAGGGTGTGTCCACTGCCGGGCTCTGCGGGGACTGCGAGGAGCCCAGTGCCTGGCTTCCCTCTGAATCTCCCCCTCTCCGCGGGTGCAGGGGGGCCTGCGGGCCAACCCCCCCCACATTATTCCAGCATAGTTTTGGCACGCTAATTTTCTTCCCTAAAAAAAGAACTTTACTAGATGGGTAAACGTGTTTGTCTTTAAGGGTTGTTAAGAAAAATCATGCATATTTCAGCCAGCTCCAGATGAAACGAGTTAAGCGATCCTCGGGCATGCGAACGTCGGAAAATGCCACATTTGTGCCATATTTGGACCTTTTACTAGGAGCTCGACTTCAATGCAGCCCCCGCCCCCTCCGGCCCCCTTCCCCACCCTCCTCCTACCCCTTTATGTATATATGTTGCATAATTACGGAGCAGTGAGTATTTATCACCTTTTCTGGGCAGTAAGCAGAAAGACATACAATACCATTACTTCCAGTTCCTGCCTTTCCCAAGATAATTAGGTAACACAGTGGAGGGAGCCTCGCTGGGCCTAATGCTGTTCAAGTTAAGTGATTGACATGGCTCTGTCTGGCTGCTCTATTAACTGTTTCATTTTGTTGCTATTTGCAGTTTGCTTGGCTAATACTCCGAACAAATACAGACTGTTTCTTTAGCCCCTTTTTTCTCTTTGACCTTCTCCTGCCCATTTTCTTTGACTCACTTCAAACTGGCTTGAAAAGGCCCGTTGAATACACACAGTCCGTCAGAGGCCCAGGTTCATCCTTACCCTTGCCCTGAATGCCTCACTTCAAAGATGGGCCGCATTCTTTAATTGCCCTTTGAATTAATATCAAAGGGTCACAATGCGAGTGCCAAAAGAGAAAGGGGCTTTAATGAAGCAAAGAGCTGCCATTCATTTGCAGATAAGCACGTTTTTATGCCTGAATGGTCACCGGGGCTGAAGGCTTGGGGAAGGGGCGACGGTCCCCGAGGACTTTCCCCTAAGTAGTGATTAGTTCCAACAAACAAGAGCAAACAAATAAAAACACCAAAAAAAAAGGCAACAGACAGCGACAACAGAAAATAAATAATAAGGCGAAATCCCCGAGCCCCGCTCACATCCCCCTCTTATACGTCCCTAAAAAAAAAAAAAGCTGCACTTAATTTAAAGCAAATCCATTCACCGTTTTCAATCCCATATTTCAACACTGACATTCCGAGGACCGAGTTCAACAACAAGCCCGAGATAAAAAGTATTTTGAGTCTGAAATTTTATGCCACAAGTAACACAGAAGGAAAATGGGATGACTTTAAAATGCAGGGACGAAATATAACTTTCACACGAAATGTCCCAGTGCTCACGGCATGATTCCTTCTGATGTGGATATTTCCGTTTAAATTACTGATGTTCCGCTAACTCTTTTCAGTAGGAAGAATTTAGTTTGAGCCTAACACAGTACAACACGTCTCTCTGTATCTCTCACCTATTTCTCCCAGAGAAATCGCTGCTTAGTGGCCACTGTCGTAATTTGTCCCCTTGTAACACTGCAGCTGCCGCCAGAGTCCACCCACGGCAGCAGAGGTCAGTGGAAGGTAAAACAGAGCTCAGATCCTAAGTGATTACAGAGTGAAACAGTAAGCCATGCTTCCCCGTCCCTCATCCTGCTGCTGGAGAGGCTGCTGATTAAGAAAGGATTTCAGTCCCGGTGAATTATCATCTTAGCCAGAGCTCAGATAGCATCCCTGCTGCCCAGCGACAAAGTGGACGGCTGGCCTCCGGTAGACATAACATTGGGACCATGGCCTGGACCGTGCTTTGGTGGAAGCCTTGGTAAACAGAGCTTATGTTACTCTCAGTGACGTCACAAGGAAGGCCCTTGTTCAAACGTCTCCATCGGCCTCCAAAAGTGAGTTGCCAGTTTTGAATCCGTGCACGTAAAATTGCCACTACTGTCTTAAAAGGGAGAAATGCTCCCTTATCTTTAAAGAAATCAAAAGCATGTTCTCTTCACTGGCCCTGTTTTCCATGAGCTTGTCCATCTGGGTCAGAGTTGCCAAAAGAGAGCGAGAAAAGGGCAGCAAATAAATGTCAGAGAGTCAGCCAGTCTGCATAAATCTCCAACCCCTTCCAGAGAAACTCCTTCCTGGCCCGCTGGGCCTTCCAATCTGGTGACATGAGCCAACAGGCATCGGAACAATGTGGAAATCAAAAGACTTATTTTTGTCCAAATCCAAACCCTCAAAGGCAGCTTCTCTCATACCACTCTTCTACTCGATATGCCCAGTGTGCTGCTTTGCAATGAAGCAATATTATCCTAGCAACTAGGTCCCAGATGTCCTGGATACAGAATTATTTCAGTGTATTTTGGTCTAACCACAGGAAGATCGACTTAATTCTTATTAATCTGAGAAAGTATTAAGACAAATCGATCGCCTACCAAATCTTGTTTCAGGGACTACAAAAGCAATGAGCAGATCAAAAGTAAATAATACTCTGTACTCGTTGAGAACTTCAAATGTGTTCAGAGCCCGTAAGACATCGCCACCATCCTTTGAGGGAGCCGAGCAAGTGTTCTCGCCCCCACGGCGGAGGCATCCAGATCAGCGAGGCTGCTGTTTCCTGTCGTCACACAGCTGGCCAGAGAGTGGCCTGGGACAGAAACCAAGCGCTTTCTCCTGCCACACCTTTCAAAAACCGCACTTGTATCTGGTGTAGAGCTAGATTTGGCCGGTGCAATGGGCTGTGGTTTCTTCACCAAAATCCACAAGCGGAATAAACTTCAGGGCACTGCAAATCCAGCTTAATGAGCCACAAAAGAAGTGTTTGGACCACATGTCCCAATGCTTCCTCAGAAGCGACAGGCATATAAACACAGCCATTGATAAACTCTGTGCAAACACAGCGATAATCTGTTGCTGATGATAATGACTGTATCTTGCACTTGTCCAGGCCTTTACGCTTCTGAAAAGTGTTTTTCACACCCACTATCTGATGGAATAATGTGATTCTCTGAGATGAGGGCAGTTTTTTTCACTTTCATGTCAAGGGCCAAGAATAAGGTAAATCTCTAATGTGCCTTGATGTCGGGTGAAGCAATGTGAAGTGTTAAACTCTAAACAGCCTAGCCCTGGCCTGGTAGCTCGGTTAGCTAGAGCATCATCCTGATATGCCAAGGTTGTGGGTTCGATTCCCGGTCAGGTCACATACAAGAATCAACCAATGAATGCATAAATAAGTGGAACAACATATCGATGTTTCTGTGTGTGTGTGTGTCTGTCTCAAAAATCAATTTTAAAAAAAGACCTGAAGAAGTTATTTTTAAAAAATTAAAATCTAAACAGCCTAGCCACTGAAGCTACCCAAGTAATAGGTTCCTTATTTCCTATGTAACTCTCACTAGAACTCTAAGGGGCACTGGATGCCCAGATAAAACTGACATTCCCAAGGGACAAATCCTCCATGATAGCGTCTTTGCCTAGCCACCGCCCAACTTGCAACGTAAAGGGTGCTTTGACGTTCAGGTCCATGGGGAAGACCCCTCTGTGAAGCTTAACCTGCCAGCTGCAAAAATGCAACAAGGTGTCCCACCCTCACCGGGAGCCGCTTCATTCACGGGCTCTCCCAGACTCGTCCCGATGCCAGCGGGGTCCCTCTGCACAGGGAAGGCTTTCACTTTCTCTGTGCCACCGCGTCACTGCCACCAAGCCGCTGGGGTCGCGTGCAGGCCCCTCCTACCGGCCAACACGGACCTGGGACCTGGTGAGCACTTGGCTCGGGAAACACGGCGTAGCGGCCTCCACTGTTTACACCGGCTGGGAGTGAGCAGCACACGCGGAGGAAGCTCTCGCCTTCCTCAGGGAGAAGCAGAGCAGGCTGTCCTGAAACCTGCAGACTCACCAAGTTCGTATTAGTTGGACTTTGTGAAAAAAATTCAAGGCAGCCTCTTCGGAGCTGGCGGCCACTGCTCGGAAGAACCAGCCCCGAGTGAGTGTTATGTCAACTGCAGAGGCTTACAGGGGAGGAAAAAAAACGGGATCTAAACAAACCTCTCGGAGCAGACATCCTGCAGGAGGCTTCAACGGGAAGCATTTGTTATGAAGCAATAAGAATTTGCATAATTTGGGGGAAGACTTTGTTTTCCAAGTAATTCTCTCTTTCACCTGCTTAGGTCTCTGCCGTGTATGGCTCTGGTTAAGTTTTGTTGATGGAGGCTCATGTTTAACCAACTGTTTTTAATTTACAAATTAAACTTGTCAGAAGTAGAAATCCTTCCCTTGGAACTCTTCCAATATGTCAAGAATTAATTCTAATGAAAACGGCATTGCCTAAATGCAGGCTGGCCAGTCACTTATTTTATTTACACAAAGTCCTTCTCAGTTTCTTTGATAAAAGCAGCTAAATCTTTTCCCTCTTTCATGTTTTGTCAGCACTTGATTCCTTTTGTCCCTTGGCTATTTGCCTAGCTGTGGACAATAAGGCAGGGAGAATAGAAGCAGATTGTTGGAATGGCCCTCAATAAACCTAATTATGACATGTTGACTGCCCTCACCATGACACAGTCAAGGGACCCAGGCTTATTCAATTACCCTTGCCAGGTTTCTCTTTCAGTCCTAAACTTATCCTTTGACTGTTTGTATTTCTGAACAGTATTCATGTTCATTGTGAAAGAAAATCCCCTGGACTTTGAGGGGTTTTTAAGTTGATGCTGTTATTGTAGCTAATTTTTATTAACTGAATGATAACATGATAAAGAAATAGACTTTTGTTATGTAATAAGAACAAATCAGTGTGTGCTTAAAGTTACACCTCTCCTTCCTTTCTCTCCCAGCCAGCCTGGCAGGACTTGGAACCTGAATTAATAAACAAAATAATTTCTTCGACCTGCATGCATGTCCCTCGCAGCACCGCACTGAGCCTAACTCTGCGGGCAGGGCCGCTGCTTCCCTGGGATTCTTAACTTTAAAAATAATCGTCATCACATGATTGCGTGCGTGTGCGTGTGTGTGTGCGTGAACCACCAAGAGGGTCCTTTGCCCTGTTAACACCGGCGAGCGTAAGTTCATCGGTACCTTTCCGCCAACAGCTATTTCTTCAGCTGCTGGGGATGGACGGGATGAGCCGCATTTAATTAAAGCCCCGGCCGCTGGCTGGAGGAGCCCTTTCCTCCTGCCGCAGATTGTTCGGGGATCACGCCGTGGTTGCCGCAAAGCCGGTGTATAAAAGCTGCGTGTCAAGTGAACAAAAGGGTGGGAAAATGAAGGAATGCCAAAAATCAGCTCCTGATCCATCGCAGCTTTTAAGTCAAGGAGGTCCGATAGCATTAATATGCGGTCGTATTGAAAGCCACACAAAACTTTACGGGGACGATTGTTTTGTAAGTTGCAGCATCCCTGGGTATTTTCCTGTCCCTCTCTTTTCTGTTGAGGAACTCGTCGTTTCCTTTGGGTATTTGACAGCCCTTTAGACTATAATAGGATAAAAGTCCAACGACAGTGTAGCAACGTGGGCGCCGTGATTTCTTAAATTGGTTCCTTCAGTTCATTTCCTCCATCAGAAAGTTCCCACCATTCGAATAACCGCAAGTCTAAATTGTAACCTGTGAATCTGGAGTTTGGGATTTCCTGGGTTTCTAGGGAAACTACCTTTTTCCATGCTAATGTGAGAAATGAACTTCACAAAGGACGCGTGAAAATAAAACGTACAGGATCCTTAGTGTCTGAAGAACGTGAGGAGTTAAGCGCTCCCAGGACGTGCCCTGCCCTGCTGCTGGTCCCTCTTCCTTTCAAATAACAACACTTTCGTTTTCTCCAAAGTCTAAAGGGGTATTTTTAACCTCAAATATCCAAAATGAATTGTGCAATAAAGTCTTTAAACACTATGAATATGAATAATTCCAGCGGAATGGACTATAGCATACCATGTATTAAGTTACAGGACTTTACAGACTGCCAATCTGAAGTTTGGTTCCAGCATCTGTTAATTTCACTTTCTTTTATGCACACAAACTTATATTCACATTGCCTTTTAAAATCCCTCTGAACAACTGTATATAATCATATTAGTAGTCTACCTATAAATTTTTTTAAAATCCCCTTTTAATAGCAGCATGGAACACAGTGGATCTCTCCCCACTAGAAGGCTGAAGTGTTCTCCCAAAGTGTTCCAATTACTTTAACCAGCAAATGTAACCTCCTGAATAAAGGCAGTGAAAAAATAAGTCCGCTTTTGCTACTTTAGACTGGAAATGTTATTCAAGTATCCAAGATGTCTCAATATTGTAACCCAAAGCATATGTATTTTTGCATTCCCTAAAATGTTTTAATGTTTTTATATAGTTAAACAGAATAACAACTCTTCTTCGAATCTCAACTAGCACTTCCCTAAAAAAACATGAAAAAAAAAATAGAGGAAATCAAATACTCAGATCCAGTACTGCTCACCACCCCAAACTTGGCAAAGCATTATAAATGCCTGCCATTTTAAGTCATACAATAATCTTGCTACTCAAACTTTATTAAATAAATTATGCCTTAACGCTCACAAATTCAACTTCTTCCAACCTGTTGGAACCCAATTCATGTGGCAGTAGGTTTGCTTATGGATACGGGGAGGGGAGTCAATAACTTGATTCGTTTTGATTTGTATGGAGTCACTCAACAAAAATCCTAATGTTGACTAATGGTAGCTAAGATCAGATTTCTTCTTTAATCTATAGGTCAAGTAGTAACTTTCTTATCAAATGAAAATTCTGACTTGCCATTCAAGCTTCAAAATTGCAATACATTTGATCTGAGCACAGGATAACCACTAAGAAAAACAGAAACTCTTTCATATGGTAAACAGTAGTACTTATTATTTGGACTGTATAAAGGGATATAGTTCCTCTTCCTGATGTTTTTATTTTATAATGTTCAGCTTCTATGTTAAAAGAGTGGTAGATATTTTGTAGCAGTATTTGCTTACACGTTTCCACAAATCTATTTAAGATAAACTGCACCAAAATTTGAGCCACATAGCAGATTTATACAAAAAAATGTGCGTGTAAATATTAGTGTGGATATTTTATATGCTCTAAAATTTCCTCAAACAAAAAACAAATTTTTACAATGCGTTTTAGACTGTTAATTTTATTATTTGGCCTTTGTAATTAAGGATTATAGCATTTGAATGAATCACTGTCTATTTTCAGAATATATGCCTAAAAACTCAATATGTAGTAGATGTTGACTTTTAAAAGAATTTTCCTTCACAAAAATAAGAGTAAAAATGAGGGGGGAAATACTAAAATCTTCTCTTGATAGGCTATGACAGCTTGCCTTGAATTATTTTTAATGTAACAAAAAATATTTCTTATACTCTTTCCAAGTTTCTAAAATACTTCTTAGGAAAGTCCTGGTGAAAACAAAAGTTTTCGGGTGTGATATTATCTCCTGTTTAATGTTGACAAGTTTTCTCACAAATTCTGTGTTGCATGGAAAAACTTAATTGATTCAGATACTCTTTTTATATTTGTAAGTATGTATGTATGTATGTATTTTAACTCAGAGGCAACAAAAATAATAAATCTTGTTGGTCCAATTCAGTTTCTGACACCTAGCGAGGGAACTGGTTTAAGTGAAAGATATGTCAGCAGGATCCCAGGAAGGGAAGGCCCCATTGTCTCACTGTCTGACTCTCTCCTCCAGCCCAGTTTCTAGCTTTCCTTGGTCGGCTACCAGAAATCGCAGGTGCCCCTCCCTGGGCACAGGGGCAAACGTCTAGGCACAGAGCATTTGGAAGAGAGAATGTCAGTCTTGCTTAAGCACCTCTAACTTAAGGGAAAGCTCTCTAAACAAGGCCCCCAGGCCTTTCCATTCCCATCTGGAAGCCACAGCTATGGCAGGAGGTGGGAGAAAACGCGCATTTTCCCACCTGGATGCATTTCCCACCTGGCTGAGGAAAAGCCAGTGTGTCCACCTGGTCAGTGGCTCAGCAAGCTCTGTTCCCACCCTCTCTGTTCCAGCACCAGGGCATCCCTCCCCCCAGAGATCAGACTGGAGTTGCTCACCTTCTAAGACATCGAGAGGCCACGGGCCTTTCCATCTTTGCCCTGATGCCCCGGCTGCCTGGAGGCCCAGCTGTTTCCTTTTTAAACAGCCTGCCCAAGCGGGGAGACACTGAGCCTTCGCCGCACCGATGCTTCCTTTTCTCGAGGCGGCCCAGGCAGGGAAAGCAGCCCAGTCCCGGTACCAGTCTCGGGAACATCTCAGGATTGCCCGATGCAGCCTAAGCCGAGGGAGCCAAGGCCCAAGGAACAGAGGGGCGCTGCCCACCTCCCCGTGTCCAGTGCGTGGCTGGAAGTTCCCATCCTGCGAGGAGGCGATCCAGGGGCTGCCCGGGCAAGGATGAGCCTGCGGCGCCAGGCCCGAACTTCGTAAACAAGGGGCCACAAGGGATGAAGAAGGGATTCCGACGTCCAAGGCACGGGTGGAAGGTAACTGAGTATTATTATTACCATTGTTATTATTTTGTTCTCACGAGTGGCTGTGCCAGGCCCACACTCCTCGCACAGGGAGCCCACCTCTCCTCACTTCCACCTTTTTCACAGGTGAGGGGCCCTGGACCCCGCAGCCGCAGGTGGAGTCAACCCCAGCTGTTCCACTGGACCCTCGTGGCTCACGTCCTCCAGTGCAATGTGCGTGAGGCTCCCCAGGACCCGGCGCTGAGAGTCTAGGAGTCGGGCCTCCCGGAAGCTCTCCCACTGGCCCCACTGTGGGTGCCCACTGCCCCCCGGCCTGTTGGGCAGGGCAGCCTCTGACCCCTGTCCAGGAGACACCAGAAGAGAGAGCTCAGGTCAAACGTCAGTGCTCCTTGGGGAGGGTGCTGAGCTCAGAGGCATCCGGATGGCCCCCCACTGCCCTCCCGTCTACCGGTCCAGGCCACACCAGACCCTGCGTGTATTTCTCCTAGCTCTGCTCTTTGCCAGGGAGCCCAAAGGACACAAGCCAAGGCCTTACCCTGGCTCCCAGGAAGTGTGGCAAATCTACCTGTGGGGGGTGCCCCAGGCCCCACCTGTCCTTGCTTCCTTCTGGGTAGCTCAACAGGGGGGCGGGGGCTGGGAACCCTGCCCTGGCAGGCAGTGCTGGCCAGCAAGGAGCTCCCTCAGCACAGAACCAGCCCTGCCCATTCATAGAGAAGATAGGAGCCGCTGGGGTGCCGTCTGGGGGCAGCAGAAACTATCCTTTGTCCCCACCAGAAACCTTTCCTACGTGGATACTGGACTTCTGCCACTGGGGACTCATTTTCCTTGCCAAGCTGTCAGCTCCCAGGGTCCTTTTGGGAGGGGCCACTGGTTGAGCCACGACGTGAATCAGAGCTCAAGGTTATGTCCGTGGGGGGGCTGGGGCCCACAAGAGGAAGGCGAGCCAGGTGGAAGGACGGGACGGGGAGACAGGAAAGGACTGGGGAGCGGCGCTCAGGGCTGACCTCCCTCTTTTTACCAAAGGTCGTCTCTCAGAGGCCTTTGTGAAAGGAAAGGGGGGGGGGCGTGACATTTTCAAAGGGTTTGGGGGAGAAAGACTGGAGGTAGAAAGATTGTCAAACATCCCTATAAAAAGCCCAAACTTGTTCTGGTAAGATCATTTCCTGTAAACCACAGTGTGAGCGACAGTTCTTTCTATTTTTCCTAACGTTGTGCCAAAAGGATTTTCCAAGTCCCAGAAATTTGAATGTGAAAGATAGTCATTGTCTTTCCTAACGAATTTAATTTGGGTTTTCCATTAAAAAAAAATAATAATAAAAAGGATTCATTTCAGGGGGGAATCGTTAGTGTAAGCTAGTAACATTAAATTATAGTAATTCAATAAAATGATGCAAGTTAGCCAGCAAACAAAGATTCAGACCAAATTCGGTCCCCTCTGTCGTCGGGATTTTGTAATAAGGACACTGTTACTCTCATCTTCCCAAGGTGGAGGCTGGGGCCCCATTAGGAACACAACCTGTGCAACGGCTTAGTTTCAATTTTCCTCAGAGCAAGGCAACGTGACACAAGGGTGTGGCTGGTCACGAGCACTTTGCCTTGGCCTGCAGGAGATCTTAATGTCCCCACACTCTGCTGACCTTAGACGAGGTGGCCCTTCCACGGGGTGTGCGCTCAGGAACGCCTTGAGAAGACCAGCTGACACCTTCCACGGGCAAAGGGAGGACAGACAGACGGCAGGGCTCTGAAAGGTCACTGAGAAAAGCCCAGAAGATGAATCCAGCATGGGCCAGGCTCTGAGTGCCCACCCTGGCCTTCCACCTGGAGCTGCTCCCTGCACAACGGGGGCTTCACAGTATCCCTGCACCCCCCCCATATGCCCCCCAGCCCCCGCCTCTGCACTCCTAAGCCCGGCTCTGCAGCTTCTAACCTGATGCCAAGTCCCGGGTCCTTCATTCCCCGCCTTCTTTCAGACAAAAATTCAGCAAGTATTCAGAGCTTGGCAGGGCCAGCGACCACAAGCAGACGTCGGTTTCTAGTAAGAAACCGTAGAAGTAGACTTCCTCCTGCCCCCTGATAAATGTGTGTCGCGCCCACACACGCCCTGGATGTGCCGTCTGCACAGAAGACCAGCCAGGCTACCACCTGGAGTTTCCACACCGGAGCGCTTCCCGAAGCATGTTCTGTCCTGGCCGACGGCCGGGCCCCCAAGCCACTGGGAGGAGACCCCCGCTGATGCGCTTGGCTTCCCGAAGTGGACGGGCCCCCAGCCCCCTTGAGAAACAGTCTGAAAGGATGTGACAAGTTCCAAAATTTTCCAAAACATAAGCAACAAATCCAGACACGGAGATCCCATGCACTTGGTGGTCATGAAGTGGAATATTGCAGCATCTCCCCCCATGAACTCATAGGTAACGTTTTTATTCTAAAAAGTTGCAGATCTACAAACAGAAGGCAAGGGGCAGCTTTCCCCTCTGCCCGAGTTCCCTGCCCTCTGCCACAGAGACGGTGCCCTGGAGGCGGCCTCTGCTGGCCACTCCCCTCCAGCTGTGTAGGTGACTGCAGTGACAATGTGTCAGAAAACTTCAGGTTTGCTTATGCTTTCGATTCGGGCCTGACCACCACTATTTTCCGGGATCTAAACTTCTGTTGAGAACATCACAGCCACCTGACAAACAAATCAAAGTTTTTCTCGTCGGGATTAACTCTCCCTACACCCTCCTGTGTGAAGAGCCGCATACTTCTGCAGGTAGTAATCAGATGTCGCAAATTATGGGCCTGATTCAATCCAAATTATGCTCAGAGCTGGGCGGGGGGGGGGGCGGTGAAAAGCTGCTTTTAATTCCTCTCCGCTCTTTGCAGCTGGTTTTAAGGCCAGGTCTGTTTACATTCCCAAAAGGACGCCTTCAGATTTCCACAAGCAAGTCAGAGGGGGAGCAGGAAGAGAACCCCGAGCACCCAGCTCGCCGCCTTCCACCCCAGCGCACACCCCAGCTCTAGGGTGAGGCCTCCCTCCCTGCCTCCCTCCTCCGAGGGCTATGGGACCCCGCAGCCAGAGCAGTCAGGAAAGACCGGTTTTTGTTTTTCTAGTTTGGTTTGTGTGTGTTTTTTTAACCGAATCAAGATTTTGATTTTCAAAACTAAACCCATAGCCCCTAACTCACTGTCTTACTTCTGAAAGGCCCCTCCCTAAGAAGGAAGGAATGGCCTGGAACATTCGCTTTAGAATTACTTATGGGTGTCCGCGTCTCTGGCTTTCTCAGGGGGGCTGAGAGAGGTGGTTTTTCTCTGTAGTTGAAGCATAGTCCTTCCCGGCTCATCTCACAGGCTTGAACTTCCAGCTTAGCAAGCCAGGTACTCAGCAGCATCGACGACCAAATTCTGGGCATCGGATTTGGGAAAAAGTAGGCTGAGATGATTTGAGGGAGGCAGGGTATGTGCAAAAACATAAAAAGTCCTTTGTGCACAGAAGGGAGTGGATCCGCACCCCTTAGAAGTTCGTAAAATTAAAAATCGGCCTTCACCAAACTCAAGAAACCCCTAGTGCATCAGGCCAGGACTTATCAAAAGTAAGAACTGCAAGTCCGTGTTTTCGCACTCCCAGCTGCCCTCACTACAGCAAACCTAATTTGGTGACCCTGGACAACAACCTCTCTTCTGGAGCTAAACAATCAGAACGCGTTGCCTCTAGATTGTTATAAACTCCCCACAATTTTCAGGCACAGAGAGAGAAATAAGTAAGAATACTTAACATAAATACACAATTTTTGATGGGGGTGAAGTAAACAGTAGACAAGAAAAAAAAAAGTAAAATGAGGAAGAAATAAGTAAAAAAAAAAAAAAGTTTTAGGATTTAGAGAATGTTGCATTCAGAGAAATAGAGCATTCGAGGGATTTCCAGAGGGTAGTCCCCGTTGGCAGACGTTTCCTCCTGCGAAGGAATCTCAAAGCCGATGCTCTTGCATACAGGCAGAGGTAGAGGAAAGTCTTTTTGCCTTGTGCCGGTGGCCGCAGGAAACACTCCCCCTGCGAGCTCTCCACGCATCCCCCCGCCACTCGCTCTCCACACAGAGCCCGAATTCCACCAAAGCTATCAATTCCCTTTGTCCCCCCCACGGAGGAATTATTCTACAAATAAACTCACACGTGTGCCAAACGGGCTATTGGAGGGGAACGACCTGCGGCTGTTAAGTAAATCACTGCTCGCCATCAGGGCGGAATAGTATGCAGCTATGCAAAGGGCCGGGAGCACCCCACCCGGGCATGGAGTCCTCGCCCAGGCACATTCTCAAGTGGAGCAAAAAGGGAAACAGAACAGTTTCCAGGGTGGACTCCCACTTGTGCAAAAGGGGAGGAGAGAATAGTTTTAAAAGAGAGAAATGTAATTGCTTGTTTATGCCCAGTCTAGAAAGACAGCCAAGAGGCGGAGGGACATGGGTGGAAGAAAGCTTGTCACTGTACATCTTCATATGGCTTTTCAATTATGTATAAAGTGGGTGTCTAACCCGGTCAGAAATAGATAGGAGCTAAAATTAAAAAATCTGACAGCGCAGATATTTCCCTCGAGGGTCCGGATGAACAACAGCGAGGTCGTGGGGTAAAGAACGCTTCCCTTTGGAGGCCGAGAGTTGGCTCCCATAATCCAGGAGTCCCCTCGATCTGAAAGCCTTCAGGGGCCCGGCCCAGTCCAGAAGGAAGGCCCCGGGGCTCGCCAGCGAATTTTCATCAGTTCACTGGGGGCCGGCTGGCCACGGAGCCCCGGCTGCCTGCTGTGACGCCTGAGCCACAACAGCTGCATAAACTGGCTGTGCCCCAGCCTGACCCATTTCGGAGACAGGTCAGACCAGTGCAGGCGGGGGTAAGAAAACAACCTTCCTTTTCCACACTGGTCGCACTGGCAGGCTGCTCCTGCGGGGAAAACTGGGGGGGCTCCTCCCCAGCCCCCCAAAGCTTTACAGGCAGGCTGCTTTCTTTCACCCTCGCATTGTACCCCCAAAACACAGAAGTCCCATTGAAACTAGATAGAGGGAAACCAAATAAAAAAGTCATTGAAATGTATACTCCGGCTGAACAAATTGGAAAGTTTCCTTAATATTTCTGAAGTCAGACTTTAAAGGCGAGGGATTAAGAAGAATCGGGCACACGGGAAAACACACAGTGTCATGTGCGGAGCTGTAAGGACATTTAAGAACAGGAAAGGAGGCTGAAGAAGGGACGTCCTGAGAAATTGTACCAAAAAATCCCACAAAGCAAAGGACTATGGCAGGGCTTCAGGAGCAAGCAAGTACGTATGAAACTTATTTTCAAAAGGCAGCTTGTTTGTCAACCTCTGATGGATGGGGGAAATCTTGTGCAAAAAAAAAATTTTGAAAAGAAGAAACGTTTTTTAAAAAGCCAAGTTAATGTAAGGGAGAAAAGTACTCTTCGTAGAACTAGCAGAAAAGGCAATTTAAAACTATCTTTTGACATCTCAGTGGATGCTTTTAGGATAGTATTATCGTTTGTATTTTTAAATCAATAACATCTATTACGTTAAGTAGTTGTTACATTATAAACTCATTTTTTTGACTCAGTAAGAGTGGATTTTCAGTGTGTGTGTGTGTGTGTGTGTGTGTGTGTGTGTGTTGTGGGGGGGGGGGTTCCTCATTGTTGCTCCTAAGCCCTAAATTCAGCTTTTATCTGCCCTTGGGCAGGGCCCATCTGCCAGGAGGCTGGTCACTTTCTGCATGTTCAGAGGGTATTTTTCCCCAAGATTCCGAGTTTCCCCACAACAGGTGTAATCTGCACATAACTCTCACCCTCTCATTTTATTCTCATATCGCCCTGGGAAGTTGGTGTGATGTGCTCCACCTTACAAACTGAAGTTGTAAGGTGTCCAAACTGAAGTTCAAGGGGTCACACCTGCAGTGTGCTTGGTCCCAATTTTAAAGCAAAATTGTTGATGCAAGAGCATACCACATTCACGGGGCCTACTGTGCCCTCGTAAGGCAGGCAAAGACGGGAGAAGGGGCTTGGGGGGGGGGGGGGGCGTTAAGTCAGAGCAGGCAAGAAACACCCACTTGCTTTAGTGAACCTCTACCAGGAAACTGGCCAAGTAGGGATTCAGAAAAAAGAAACCTGTTGCTTTTCTTATAATAAAATGAATGGGACCAATTAATTTTCTTTAGTTCAGGTTAATCTCAGTCATGGTAATTGAGAGACACACACAAGCACACACCCTTGGGCCAAGATCTTCTTAACCATGATGATATTTAAATATTAGTAGAAGCCCTGGCTGGGTAACTCAGTTGGTTAGAGTGTTGTCCAGATAGGCCAAGGTTGTGGGTTTGATCCAGGTCAGGGCACATTTACAAGAATCAACCAATGAATGCATAAATAAGCAGAAAACAAATCTCTCTCTCCTTTCCCTTCTCTCTCTAAAATCAATAAATAAAAATTTTAAATAAAATAAATATTAGGAGAATTTTTAAATATATGTTTGAAGATAGACTCTGTGAGTCTTTACTTAAAAATAAAATGTTTTCTTAAATATAAACCTTATAAAGGAACAAGGAAGATCTTAATACCCCCATACAATGCCCAAGTGCCTGTTGACTGGGTAAGTTGTGCCTTATATTGGGATTTGCCAAAAAAATAAGAAGATAAGAAGGCTAGGTGGTTGTATTTTTAACATATCTGGGGACTTATAAAAGTCACAAGCCTACAAATAATGACTTTCTGTTAAAAGTGCACATCTGTATGTGACCATGTAAGCATTTACTACGAAAGTCCACAAAAACTAAACCAATTCCATGCTGCAATATAAACTGCACAGCAGTCCACTGTCCTCTCTTAACAGGTCTACCCTAACTTACTGTTTCCATCTAATGGCATAAGGCCAAGTACATTTAAATTCTGCAGTTGTCTCTAGAAACATAACTACCATCCGCTTATAAAAATTTTGAAAATTTACACTTAAACCTCCATAAAACTAAACTATTTGAAGTTTCAATATGATCCTGGAAATTTTTAAATGCTGCAGATCAGTGTTATTTCCTCTCCCTTAATCCTATATTGGTCAGCCAAGAAGAGTCTGTCATCCTTGTCACAAAGCATTTTGATCAGCTATTTTAAAATGGAATCCACTGGAATTAGATCCAGGATGAGTGAGAAATTGACTGCTCGAGCTGAAAGTTGATATTCATGTACTATTGTAGATGCACTAAATCTAGCCAAATGAAAGTACGTAAGAGTCGAGAAACCACTGAATGGGTTTAAGGAGACAAATCTACAGCTAGTTTGTCACTGCCTGTCGTGAGTTCCGATTTATTGTATTGGGGAAGATGCAATTTCCAATCCCTGCACTGAGAACATGAAAACTCAGACTACTGTGATCAAGTTGCTTCAGCCCAAAAGGCAGGCATTCTCTGTGGTTGATGTCATTGGCTTAAAACCCTGCAGCAAAATGTTAAATGCTGCAAACTTTGCTTAGATAATGTTCGAGGTACAACTCTTTCTCAAGATGTTCCTTTCTAGGAGAAATGTACATCCAATCAAATTCTCAATTTTACACCACTGCCCTTTATTAAGATACAATTTCTTTTTAAAAGAGAAGTGGCCACTTCCATTGCAGAAATGACCTGTTTGTTCTTTTCTTAGTTTTTACCAGGAATGAAGGACAATAGACATTGAGGGTAGGAATTCATAAAACCTAGTATTGCTCAAGTATCTTCAACAAATACTTCCCATGGTTTTCATATCTCCCATGGGCAATGGTGAAGTTTCTAACTTATCTCTTTTAAATAGATGTTTTATAATGTTAATGGACTTTTTGAGCATATTCCAATTACAAACTGGAAATGATCTATTTTCTATTCGTTTGAGAGCATAATCCCAACACAGGTCATTTGAGTGGAAGTTTTCTAAGAGGAGACATGTCCAAATTCCAGCAAAAGCTCAATGCTGTTGGAGCTCAGTGTTTGGTCCAACACTGCAAGGCAGAGCTGAAAACTGAGCTGTGCCACTCTTCTAGCAGAGACTGGCATGAACAGGCCAAGAAAATCTTTGGTGTGCATCTTCCAAGGGATTGGCAACTTCCAAAATTCCCTTTCACTTCCTCTGATCACAGTTCCCCAGCTAAACGCAGCCAGTTCTTTTATTTTTTAAAACAATGATATCAAAGTTTTATTTTTTTTCCAACCTTTATTGAGACATAACTGACATAAACTAGTTCTTAAGTCAGTAATTCTGTCTTGGTACTGAGATTAGGCCCAACTTAGAATTCAATTCTGCTGTCCCCTGGCAGTATGTGAACACACAGCCTGACACCCAAGGGTGTCACGGAAGAAGCCACTTTAACTGTGTATGTATATGAAATATACATGTGCTTGTAGAAAAAGCAACAAAGAACTCCCTAGTGCTGCATCGGCACCCAGGAGAAGGTACCCATAACAGATCTGAGCTGACTCACACTTCTAACTCAACCTATTTCAGGCAGTTGCTCTTTGCTCTACATTGCAATAATGAGGACTGTAGATGACCCATTAATTGGGAGATAATAATAGAAAATATTAGAAAATATCCACTAATGATTCTGACTCTGCATGTCAAGATATGTCTTGTTCAAGAGTGAACAGTAAGAATAGAAAACAAAATGAAATACAAATAAAGCCTTATGCACAATTATTTAGTACTAAAATTGAGCATAATTGGAGAAAGGGATCCTGGAAATCCCACACGCAGGCAGATCCATGATGCACAGCTGAATCCCCAAAGCCTGAATCTGGCATAAATTTCATAAACTCACTTAGAGTGATTCACTGGAACTTGCAAATTAAGCACAGAGATGGTATTTCCAAAAAAACCCTTGCAAGAATGTTAGCTCTAATACTAATAGAAAAACCTATTCAAATATATTGAATTCTTAATCAAATTAAAAAAAAACCAAAACCTCTAATTGTTCATCTAATAATCATCCGCAATAAAAATCATTACAATCATCTAGGGACCTATTTTTCCTAGCTTTCGACAGCAGTGCTAAGTGTCAATAGAGAGGCTGCGCTGTTACCTCAAATTCTGACGACTCTAGAAGATGTAATCCTTAGGAAAATAAACCTTTATTTTGTGCAACTGGATATAGTTTACCGCCAGCATAATTCCCAGTGACCAACTTATAAATAAACTCTAACGACGCACAAACTGTACACACAAACACGTATCTGCTTCTTCATTATAGGGACTTGAAAAACATACACGATACTCATCTAACCATCTATAAACACAAAAAGTATGGAAACACATGGAGAGGAAATGCAGTCACTATAACTCTCAGCTTCCTTAGTTTTACCCAAAACCCCAACATCTTTCCTTTCCATCAACCCAGCTGGGAAGGCAACTTCAGCGAAACTTCCAGGTTCAGAAACTTATCCACATGCAGACAGTAGCTTCCATGCCTCCCACCACCTCCCCGAAATGGAAATTTATTTGATGATACATTCGCCATCTTAGCCTAAGTCCTAAAGAAGAAATCACCCTAGGATAATTAAAAACACCCCGTGAATCTCTCCTCCTCAAACCCACGACGTGTAGCTGGTTTCGGTTCCCATTTCTTAGGGAGAATTTGGTCAATCCTCAGAGGTTTCGGACAAAAAGGATTTTCCAAGACAGATAAGTTGGAATGATCCCACTTTGATCTCAGTGGTTAAGAATCCCTCTCAATAGAAGACGGCCAGTGAGGGGCCGAGATCCCGGCCTTTTAATGCCCAACAATGGTATCAGCAAACAGCTATTTAATCAATATTTGGCCAGAGCTGCTGAAAACTTCCTTTTCAGATTTTAATTCCTAGTTGTAAAACAACCCCAGAGCAACCAGAGAGATAAGGCATTACACCCACCGCTTAATTGCCTTGTAGTGTCTTGTTAGTTCTAGATCTACATTCTTAATGGTTCTTTAATCTTCATTTACCCGCCTGAAGAAGTTCCCTGCAGTAGAACCCCGCGGAGAGAACCTTCTCCCACCCAGCCCCGGCCACTCTCTCGCGCTCACGTCCTTTGTGTGTGTGTTGCTGTTGTGGCTTTTTATTTTCACTGGTTACTTACTTATGGACGACTTAAAACATTTACACTCATGCCTAGGAAGGCTTTTTTTTTTTTTTTGGTCCTCAAATTAATAAATGCCTTCGTGGACGCTGGAGCTGGGTCCAGGGGCAACGCTCCTGTCCACCTGCCTGAGGCCGCGCACCGCACACCGCGCGCCGCGCACCGCACCGGCTGCGGACCCCGCGCGCACTTGCTGGTTCCGCCTCAGCGCCCCGGTGGTTTTATGGCACCGCCCTGGGGACTCTTAAATAACCCTCCAGTAATTATTACGCACGGGAAGTCCGCCCCCCCGCCCCGTCCCCGTTCCGGTGCTATCAACAATCAAATCAAGCCACCGCATAAACACCCGATTTCAAGCGTTCATGAGAAAATCTGCGTGTTTGCAGTAAGGCTAGAAAGTAAACACACAGCAGCCAGCCCGACGACACAGACAAGCGAGCGAGAAAAGCCCGCACCCCAACTCTGCCGCCTCCTGTTCCATCTTGGGGCGCGCAAATCGCCACCGCCTGGTTCTCGCAAAGGGCGCGGCGTGAGGGTCCCACTGAATTCGGGTCCTGCTGTTTCCAGTGCATTTTTAACTGTTTTTAACTGTATGCGGGAGTGTTTCGAGGACTTCGGAAAATACGGACTTTAAGGACTTGGACGCCGTTGGGGTCAAATTCGCGAGTCTGACCAGCGGACTTGGGGAGCGGGCTCCCCGCCGCGGGGCTGAGCGCGCCCACCCCAGGGTCGTAACCGGTGGGAGAGCTCGTCCGCCACCCCCTCGCCTCGCGCCAAACGCGCCAAAATGTCCTTCCTTCCCTGCTAACTGGGGGCGGGGGGGGGCAAAGAAACCGCCTTCCGTTCCCCTCTGTTTCAGCGGCGCTGCCGTCGATGACAAAGTGCCCTTTTCATGATTCCCCTGGACACGAAATACTTCAAGGGCCTTTAAAACCCGCGCGGGCTCTTTACCCGCCGCATCTTTCGCCCCGCGGGAAAGCCGACCTGCATCTCCTTAACCCTAGACGGCTCCCCGCGCGCAAACGACAGGGGCGGGCTCGAGCACGACCTTTGTCTCCCTGACTTTCTTAAATTAAAAAAAAAAAAGCAACAACGAAAAACAGCACCGCTGTTCCTAAACGTCAACAAGGAAAAGAGATACAGTCATCCCCAACCGACCCATGCTCGGGGTCTCTCAGCTCGGCCTTGGAAATCGCGGCAAACCTCCCACGCTCCCCGCGACGGGAACGGGGGAGAGCCCTGTGAAAGTGTGTCCGCAGCCCCAATCAAAACAGCAATTTGTCCATCTGGCCTCTCCCCGCCCCCCCGAGCGCCGTTTCAAAGCCGCCGCAACAAGTCAGCGATTGTAGCGTTGCATCTAAACATTTAAGCGACCGTCTCGCAGTCGCGTGTCCGTTTACAGTCCTCATCTGTCCTGTAATTCCATTCCGGCGCGGGGCGACAACGCTCCCCAAACTCAGACAGGAAAAGCGTCACCCGGCCGGGGGCGGGGGGAGGGGCGGGGGGAGGGGGAGGGGAGGTGGGAGAGCAGGGGGAGGGGAGCGGGGGAGGGGAGCGGGGGAGGGGCGGGGAGGGGGAAGGGCGGGGAGGGGGAGGGGATGGGGGAGCAGTTTCCATTGATTAGTCACTGCTTTTGTGTTAAGGGCTTTCTTTAAAATAAGAAAAAAAATGGGGGGAGGTTGCAGAAATCTCACTAATGTGAGCCTCAGGCAACGGAGGGGGGGGAGGCGAAGGGAGGGGGAGCGGGCTGCGTCCAGATGAAAGTGAGAGCGACATAAAGGAGGCAATTGAGCCGGCCGCGGCCCGGCGAGCTAAGCTGCGAGCCGGCCGGGGCGCAGGGGGGCGGCGCGGGGCGCGGGGGGCGGCCCATTGTGGCGGCGCCCGCGGGCCCGCTCGGCCGCGCCGCGGCAGGAACAGAGGCGCCCATTGAGGGGCCGCGGCGCGGGCCGTACCCACCGCCCCCGAGGCTGCGGCCGGGCTGGGCTCCTGCGGCTGCGCCTGCTCGGATCTCCGCGCGGGCCGAGGAGCCGGGCGGCGGGGGCGGTGACTGTCCCCTGGCCGCCCTCCCCTCCCCTCCCCTCCCCTCCCCTCCCCTCCCCTCCCCTCGCACCCGCGCGCATTGGAGCTGGAAGGAGGGTCGCAGCGCCGGGGCGCCGGGGCCCGCGCGCTCCACGTCGGCGCGCTGCGCTGTCCCTGGATTGGGCGAGGGGCGAGGGCAAGCTGGGGGAGTTCCCCTGACAGTCAGTCTCCGCTGCACCCTCCAGGCCCACGAGGAAGCTGGGACCTCCAGAGAGCACGGCGCCTGGTCAGGGCACCCAAAGGCCCCTTCTCGGCCAGCCTCCAGCTCCTCCGCCAGGGCGCCCAGAGCTCCTTATCGATATTCATTCCATTTTGCGAGCGGGGCGACCTGTGTCGTTTGGCGGCCAAACACCAGAGGGAATTTTCTGAGGTTTCTAAGCTTCCCTTCAGACTGCACTTCACTGTCCCTTCCCTGGGCCCCTCTTGCCCTCCAGCGTTCATCTGTTAAAGGAGCTGGAGGCGCTGGAGAGACTGGCGCTGCGTCATCTTTGACAACCCCAAATTAAATTAGGCCTCAGCCTCGGAGGTGTGCGCCTGAGTGTTTTCAGCGGTACAGCTCCCGCCGGGGAAAACACCCTGATTTTTAAAATGGTAGCAATTGCCCTTGAATGGCAGCCCGACCCAGCTAGACGGCCCAAAAGACTAGGAACATTTTGTAGGTGAAATGGCCACTTTTTCCACGCTGGAGAGTCCATAAAACTTCCTGGCGCAGCAGCCATTGGGGCTCATTGAATAATTCATCCCTCATTGCAAGCCCATAATGTCTATTCGCCGCCCTTTGTGGGGCTGTTTTCTCTTCTTTTCTCCTTGAATTATAAAAAGGTTGCCTTCCTTTGTTCACTTCAAGCTGCTGCGAGCCAGAGCTTTGTCTGGGCCGAGCTAAAGTGTGAGTTTCAATGGACTCTCCAGGCTTTGTCTCCCAAGTTCATCTCCAAGTGTAGATTGTGTAGAGAAGGCCTTCTTTGTAAAAGCTGGAAAAGTTGTACAAATGTTTGACCAGCTCATTTGGGGCGTTTTGTCTCCTGGGCCTCGGTTGCCTGTGCTGCGGGGAAGCCTCGGATCTGCAGCGCGGGCGCCTCAGGCAACAAGTAGCAAAGCTGCGCCCCCCCCCCCCTTCTGGAGTCTCTGGGATGCTCTGGGCTCCTGGCCCCACTACCCGAGGGGCTGCTGGGTTGGGGGTTGGCTAGCTTCTCACTTTTCTCCCCCCCCAGCACCTCCGCGCTGTATGTAGGCCTGGAATGAGAGCCGAGGTGTCTTCGTAGAGGCTGGGAAAGGAAGGCACCCCTCTAAAAGGACAGGCTTAGGCTGAGGCTGAGACACCCCCCGGCCGCCCTGCTTTAAAGGGAGGGAAGCAACCTGCCATGGCTTTGGGTGTTTTTTCGTGATTGCCTGTGTGTGCCAGAGCCTCTAGGCTTCTGTTTATCCCCAAAATCAGCCATTTGGATTTGTACCGTCTAAATCTAAGTGTCCTTTTGAGGTTGTGCACAGATTTTGCATTGGTTTGTAAAGGCCAGCGGTCTGCCCAGGGGTTGGGCAAGAAAGGGAAAGGGAAGACTGTCCACAGTCCTACCAGGCTGAGGGCCGTGGCCCCAGCTGGTCAGTGGTGATCACTCCAAGCCCACCTGAAGAGTCACCTCACCTTCTAGGCCAACTCAAAACTCCACTTTACAAAATCCAGGCCCCAAGTAAGAGACCGCCAGAGGAGGGAGGAGGGGACACCCGGGGACTCCAGACCCCTTTGGGAACTTGAAGAAGTGCAACCATCCCCAAGTCCAAAACTGCTGAGGTGCAAATCTGCCGGGACTCCTCTGAGCAGTCACCCTTCCCCGTTCAGCTCCAAGGGGTTGACTTGCCTCTGGGAGGGTCAAGTAGAGGCCCTTAGAGTCGGAAGTGGACCGGCGGCAGGAAAGGGGAGGCGGGCTGCACTCATGGTTCTGAGGGGGAGATTTTCTCCAGATGCTGACAGGTCGCAGCCAACAAGGAGCAGGTAGTCCGCACCCTTGCGTCCAAAACCCAGACCCCCTTGGTTTTACTTCCCAAACACACACAAATCAAACCCCATCGTATCTGAAACAAAGCAGCCAACTTACACATACGCATTTATAGGGTAGCTGAGGTGGGGCAACTTTCAGGGCCCACTGCCTATCCAAGTACCCAGAGTCTCCTCTCTCCCCCCCCTTCTTCCCTCCCTCCCCCCCTCCCCCCTCCTCTGCTGCGCTAAACTCTGGCTATTTAGGCCTTTCCTGAGGGCGCAAAAATGCTTTCAACCTCCGGGGGATCACAGCCACACCCCCCACCCCCACCTCCGCGACCGCTCGGAGACGCCCCGTCCCGTGCGCTCGAAGGCAAGACCGTGGCCCCGCACCTAAAACACAATTCCGAGTTTTACACTCCCGGGGAGCAGAAGAAAGATTTATAAAATAGAGAAAGTAAGCAGAACAGAGAAAAAAAAAATTTGTTTGGATTGCAAGTGCGTCTCTCACTTGAAGGCTCTTACCCGGGCGCGCCGGGTAGGAGCGCGGAGACCTTGCCACCGGCCGGAGCCGCGCCGGCCTCCGGCCCCCAGCGCCCGGGCGCAGGCCCTCGGCGCGCCGCCGCCTACCTCGCTCGCTCAGGATGCCGTCGATGCTGTGTTTCGCCTTCTTCTCGCTCTCCTCGGCCTCCTTTCTCTCCAGGTCCGCCTCCTCCTCCTCGCCTTTCCCGAATTTACTCCTCAAGATGCGGCTGATGGAACTCACTGGGGACGGGAGGGGGGAGGGAGCGCAGAGCACTGAGATGCGCAAGGCTGGGCAGGAGGGGCCCCCTCCCCCAGTCCGCGCCCAGGAGCCGCTGCCCTGTGGGGGGGCCTCCTGGTTCTTCTCCCACCCCGCCCCCAGCCTCCCATTCGAACCCCCCCCGAGTCCCAAAATCAGCATCTAGGGAAAAGGAGACCGGAGCCTGGGAAGCTTGCACCTCCAAGCGAGGCCCGGGAACCGCCGTTTCTGTCCCTGTTCCCCAGCAGGAAACGTCCCCCTTCTGGACTCTATGGACCGGGCTCTAGGTCTCCAATCCGAGCGCATTCAGCCCACCCTGCCCTCAGCACCACCACCTGCAGGCGCTGGGCGGGCTCCGCGGCGCCCGTTCCGGGAGGAAGAACCGCAGCGGACCCTTCCCCAGCAATTCAACTTTTTTTTTTTTTTTTAAGGCTATAAAGGGTTTCAATTTCAACTGCAGAACCGTTTCCTATTGTAAAAATCAAAAGAAAATTCACTCACCACCCCCCCCCACACACACACACACTTATTTTTTCCAGATTCCAGTGTGGTAAACAAATCCATGCTCTGAAATATCTCGTTCTCGCAGGGGGGAAAGGGAGTTCCCTTTTAATTAAAAACAAACTCTCCCGCGCGCCCTCGCGCTGGGCCTGCGCGCCCCTCTCCTCCCCGCGCCACCCACGGCTAGGGCGCGGCGCCGGGCGGTGCCGGGGACCCTCGGGGACCCTGCGGGCCCGCTGCGGGGCCTCCCCACGGCGGCGGACGCGGCCGAGCCTCGGGGGCCAGGCCCCATGTCCCGTCGATGGGGGTTACCAAAACATTTGTTTCTCTTTACAAGGGAACATCAATATTAATAAACGCTGGGCCCCCGCCGCGCGTTTCCTGCCGTTTTCCCCGACAGAAAACCTCTTCAGGGCGCCCTCTGCGTTGCTCCCGACCTCAGGACCCGCAGCTCAGCCGGGCTCCCTTCGCGCCTGGTTCGTGCATATTTCAGAGCCGCCTCCCGAGGGCCCAATCGATCCCTGGGGTGCTTACAGCTTCGGTGACCCGCCGGGGAAATCGCTACTGACGGCTGCGCCGCAGGAAGACGCAAGTGGGCCTGGTACCTGAGGGCACGGTGTTCCGGTCGCAGACCGCGTCCTTGAGCAGCTTGTCTCGGATTTCCCAGCTGAACATGCCCGGGTTCTCTCTTTTGTACTCCTCGATTTTCTTCTCCACGTCGGGCGTTGTCACCTGCTTTAAGAGAACAGGCAGGCAGGTGTTGGTACCCAGTCCTCTGGGCCAGCGAGCCAAGCAGGATGCTTCTTCCTGCACCCCCTGGGGAGGGCCCCCTTGTGAGCAGAGGGACCCCGACTCTCAAGGCAGTTTAGGTTAAGGTAGGACCAGGCAGAAAGTCATCCTTCCCCATCCTACCCCGAAGCAATCTGAGGACCCTCCACCACCCCGGATAAACAAGGACAATCAGGATAAATGGGAAAGAGGGGTGCAGCTTCCGATCCCTGGAAATACGGAAAGGCAATTCCTTACACCAAATCAACACGAAAACGAAACTAAAAAAAGAAATGCTTGAGAGAGAAGCGGACACACCAAGTGAGCGCTGCAACGTCTGCCTGGCCAGAGGAGCACCAACTTCGGCTAAAGGGAAAAGGAAAATGATCCGCTAAAGGCGAGCATCTAGGTTTTGAAAATTTAGTTGAGTGGATAACACTTAGGCATCATTTGAGAAACTGGCTCTTAGTTTTTTTCCAATTAAAAGAGTTTCCAGAGATTCTTAGAGAGGTTGCAAAGGGCACTGAGGAGGGAGAGGGAGAGGAGGGTCTTCGGAAGTCTTAAGTTTACCAGAACGCTCCTGTTGATTCTGCCCCGTGGCAGCTAGAAAATTATACCGCGTTTTCCCCACATCCAGAAGAGAAGGCAGACCCGAGAAGGTGTAACCCCCTCCCACTCGGCCCTCCCAGTGGGACTCTCTTTCCTTTTTTTAAAGGGAACCAAAATGATTTGAGGATAGCACCAAACGGCTTTTTAAAACGCCAAGTCACGAGAGCTCATGACAAAGAAAACAAATCACTCAGCTTTTGACCCCTTGAGGACAATTTGGACTGGACGAGACTGGGGCCTGGAGCTGGGAGAGCGACCATGAAAAGAGCCGAAGTGGCCCCTTCGATTAGCTTCGGAAACGGCAGTGCCGCGGGTGGGAGCTGGGGAGATACCAGAAGAACCCAGCAACAAGTGGACACACAGTTCGGTGCCTGCCTATCAAAATAATGTGCTGAGGAATTACAGGACTCAGCATATTTTTTAAAATGCTGTATTTTCTTTACAAACGGGCTGGATGGAGTTTTCCCTTAGTGTTTATCAAGGAATCTCGGCTTAGGCAGCAACCAAGTCCCCCCACGCTCACCACACACGCGCGCACCCCTACACACACGCACGCCCCTCCCCAGACTTGAAAAATAACTCCTAGGAAAGCCCCAGATGGCCGCCCTTGCCCCCAGCCTGCCCCTCCATCGCCGAGACCGCGGGCGCAGAGGCCTCCAGGGCCGGCGCGTGCTCACCTTGGGCTTGCTGCCGCCAATAGCGCCGGGACGGATGGAGCCCGTCTCCTGGTACCTGCACAGGATCTTGGAGACGCAGCCGTGGGACACGCGCAGCTGGCGGGAGATGACGCAGGGCCGGATGCCGTGGTGGGCCATCTCCACGATCTTGTGGCGGATGTGGTTGGGCAGCGGCCGGCCGTTGATAAACACGCCGCCGAGCTGGTTGACCCGGCCCTGGCCGAGGGGGGTGGACACTGGGGGCAGAAGGTGAAAAGAGACGCAAAGGGAAAGTCATTTCAGGGGACTTGGGAGCGGCAGCTGGAAAGAGGAGCCCAGGAACTTCCCGCTCCTTTGGCCAACCCGAAGGTTACAGGCTCAGCCATGAAACCGCTCACCTCCAGCTCCCGGCCCAGCCCCTTTTTCAATCACATTTGTTCAAAGTATTAAGGAGTTCAGGGCCAGGCGCTGCTGTGTGAAAGGTACAACCAGGGCCAAATAACTTGTCCCCGGGAAGCTGTTTTCTCTTTCTGTCCAGGTAAGGCGGCAACTCTGGTGAACGGGGTGACCCTGTGGCTGGCACAAAGTGGGTGTTGCTCAAGAAACAGCCTCCTGGCAGACAGAAGTTCACCCAGGCTCAGGCCTGCTTGGACTCCGCTCACACCAAACCCTGTCCAACTGGGCTGCTCCCTTCCAGAGGGACTTGGAGGAGCTGACAGCCTTTGGGACTTCCAGCTCAGAGTGCAGCAGCCAAGGATCAAAGAGGGTCCCAGAAGGAGGCCGCAGGTGGCAGCCCGCGTCACCTGTTACACCTCCGGGCAGGGAGAGACCAGATCTGTTCCCTGGCCCCCTGGCCTGGAGTCATGCTCTGGGTACTACATTCTACTCTGGACCCAGGGTGGAAGGCAGGAGCCACCCGACCTGCATCTCGAACTGTCAGAAGGGCTTGGACTTGCAAAACTTCCCTGGTCCTGGGAATGCCAGAACCTTCAAGCTGACCTTCAGGCAGTTTCCCAAAGGGGTTACGGAAACTTTCAGATGCCGCTAAAGAAAAACGAGACTCTAAATAATTAATACCAACAATCCCAAGCACGGTGTCTGTCGCAGGGCCTCGCCACCACAACTTTGCACCGCCAAGAAAATTCTTCCCGAACTTAACAAGGGCTTAGCAAGTATGGGCAAAGCCGGGGCAATTTGGAGACGCCTTTGGGTGGGCAAAATGCGGAGAAGTTGCTTCCTGTTGCTCAGAAGTCGGCTCATCCCCTCCCCACCGTGGATTTTCCAAAACAACAGGCAACGTGGACGCGCTGGGAGCAGGCCTGGCCGCCAAGCTGCGAAAGGGCTTTCGGAGAGAGCCACGCTCCACTTGCAGAGAGAAAATCGGGTGCAGATCTCGCCCCAACACTTCCCTCCCGGGGTCGGGGTGCTCAGGAATGGGGTCCCTGGGCGCGCTAGGGGAGCCTGAGGAGACCCCGGGTAGCGTGGAGCAGCCCGGGCCCAGCCCGGGCTCGGGCGCCGCTGAGGCCCTCGCTTACCTTCCAGCGGGAACCCGCTGCGCGGGTAGTTCTGCCCCGGGCCCGGCCGCATCATCCTGGGCACAGCTCCGGCCAGCGTGGTCATCCTGGGGGCAGCTTCGCGTGGAAATTATATCCAGGTGAAGGCGAGATAAAAGGCGAGCGCGGCGCTGGCGACCCTCGGGAGCTCCCCGGAGCGTGGAGAGCCCCTCCCCAAAGAGGCCGGAGAGAGAGGGAGGGCCGTGGGGAGGGGGGCCGCTCGCGCCTAGTCCTGGGAGAGGCTCGAGGTGGAATGGAACCGGGCTGGGGAGCCCTGAGCCCGGGATCTCGAGCCCCGGGCGGAAAAGTTTGGTGGGAGTCTGGGCGACTGGCCCCGCGGCCGGGGGCGCAGGGGAGGGGGCTCCGAGCGCCGCGGAGAGCCAGGGACGGGGGTGGGCCGGGAGCGCGGCCGGCTGGAGTCTCCCGCTGTCGTGACACCGAGTGCGGGGCTCTGGGCTCTCAAGCATTTATTAGTTCTTTCACCCAAAGCTTGGTCAGGAGCCCTGAGCTGCGATTGGCCGACGGGGAGACCGTCCCGGGTGGCGGAGACACGCGCTGATTGGGCGACAGCGGCAACTTTCTCTTCCCATCCCTGGAGGTGCCGAGGCCTCCGCCTGGCCCGGAGGGACCCGCGCTGCGCCCCTTCCCTGGGAGACCCGTGGAAACTGCGAGAGACAGCCCGAGGGAGATGACAGCTGCTGAGAGTAGGGAGGGGCCCCTGTCTCTGTCTCTGTCTGTCACTCCATGTGTGTCTCTCCTTGGCTGTCTATTTCTCTGTCTCTTTGTCTCTCTCTGTATCTCTGCGTGCCTTTCTGTGTCTCTATTTCTCTCTGGGTGTCTATGTTTTTCTACTTGTGGCTCCCTCGCCCACTCCCCCCCCCCCCCACACACACACACATACATTTTTCTTGGCTTACTGCCACTGAAGGGGGCACCATTGCATCAGAAGGCACTGGGAACCCCCAGACCTGTGCGGCCTTCCTTCCTCTGGTCAGTGCCCCTTGCTTGGCCTAGGCTTGTGAAGGGGTCCTCCCTGAGCGGTTCCTCCCAGGAGGAGTCCAGGCAGAGCTGATCGGTCCTTTTGTCTCCTCCGTCTGGGGGCAGGGGTACTGTGAAGCCCCGCAGACGCGGGGAGGCCCCAGCACTGCTACTCGAAGGCTGGGGAGGGGAGGAGAGGGGAAGAACACTGTCTCCTTTTCTTGATTGAAACCCCGGGTCTGAGAAGCCCCAGCTCTAAATCTCGACGTATAGATCCCAACGCGCCGGCAGAGATGCGCCTATACGTGCAGGTTTTGCCCGGCTGCGGCGTTTGTTCTCAGGAATTTATTATGGTATTCAGACTAAAGTGCTGGAAAAATAAAAGGAGTGAAGTCTTGGCTAGGAGCTGAAGTGTCCCCAGCAGGATGTGACGCCAGGAGTGTTGTAAAGACTGTCTGTCCTTAGAGAAGGTACTATTGTGCATAGCCTTTTATTTATAACTTGGTAAGTGCCAGCGAACTCGCCTCCTTTACACCCCGAGTGCCAGCCCCGCGCGCTGCACTGCGCTCTGCGCGCCCGAGTCTATTCAGGGACTGTCACTCCGGGACGGCGAGGCATTCAGGGCCTTAATCAATCAAAAGGATGGGAATCGGGCAGGTTTTTCCCTTTGAAATAAAGGAAACAATGACTTCTGGGCTTCAAGTTCCCCCGTTGCCTTTTACGATTTTTTAAATTTTTCCTGTGCTGGAGTTCTCCACTCCTCTCTCTCCGCCCACGCTTCCCCAACTCCTTGGACAGTTTTTACGTGAACTCGGACTCCCAACCCCACTTCCCAACCCCTTAATTAAGGCAAACTCAGAAGGCAAGATGGGGGGGGGAGTAGCTGCTCAGTGTTCTGCAAGTTGGCCCTTTAAAAATTCACTCACAAGTGGGAAAGCAGGCCGCTTTGGGTTGGGCCCGATGTCCAAAGGCTTGGTTGACCTGGAGCAGCTAGAAGAGGCTTCTGGAGATGTTCGAAAAATCCTGGACATCCCCTCACCCACCCAAGGGGGTAGCGCCCCATGTGCATTCATAGCACAAAGGAAAGACGCTGCAGACGACGGAGCCCTCCCTGCTCAACCTGGTTTTATATAAAATGATTCAATTTGTCAAGGGGGAAACTTTGTCATTTCCTTTTTGCACACATGGGGCCACCAAAGTCTGTGTCCTTGCTTCTTAAGCCCCTTCTCAGGGATTGCATCTCGGGACCTGGACTTTTTCCAAGTTTTCTGTCTCCAAAAGGTTGAGCGAAGCAGACAGAGCACTTTCTGGGGTCGGCGGTCATGGTTGGGGAGGGAGGCACCGAAAGTGTATTTCTAGAGAGCATTAAGAACTTCAAGTTGCGGCTACACGGAACCCAGGACGGCGGTGAGCGGTGGAAAAAACGTCCAGGGCTGAGTCTCACCGGTTTTTGAGCGCAGGGCTGGTTCCCAGGGCCCGGGCGGCGCTCCCCCCGCGGCGTCCCCGCGGAGAGCCGGCCGGTCGGCGGAGGCGCGCTCGCTGCGGGCTGGTTCTCCCGCGTTGCGCGTCCCGGCCGAAGTGGCGGAGCCGGAGGACCTTCGAATGGAGGTACTGACGGTGCAACTGGATCTCGAGTGCGGATCTCGAGTCCGCGCACCCATACACCGACCACCACCTGCTATAAAAATGTGCGGATGGTGGCCACGAGGGTGTGTGTGGGGGGTTGGGGGCCTGCAGCTCCGGGGTCTCTCCTTTCCGGCCTCTCCCCTAACCGGGGGCTCTGAGGTTTATAGTGGCCAGAGAGGGGTGAGCTCGGCTTTTTCCCTCCCAGCAGCGTCCAGAGGACCCCGGAGACACAGCAGCTGGGCCGGTACAGCTGCCGGGCCACTTCCAAATTCCCTGAGGTTGGCGTCCCTGAAGTCCGACCCGGAGGGCCAGGGCAGCGATGTTGGCTGAGGCTCCCGGCCCGTGGGGCCCATTCGCAGCCAGGCCAGTCCAGGCCCAGAGCCAGCCGGGGCTCCGCCACGCGCAACAGGTCTCGGGAGGGCGGGTGATTCCAGAGTTCCCAGATTTGTTTCGAAGAGCACACTCCCAGCTCTGCACTCCAGGCACTCCTTCCCTGCCTCGGAAGCGTGGGCCTCCCCGACTTCTTTCCCAAGTCTCTCGGGAAGCCGAAGGCACCCGGCCCCCACTCCCCGGAGCTGGAAGGGGCTCGCCACCCAGACCCCTTCCCTTGCCGGGAGCCTGGGGGCCAGAGTCCCAGTGCCAAATACGGCCACGACACGGGGCCCATTGGCAGGAGAGTGCCCGGTGGGGGGCTTGGAAGGCGAGCGCCTGTCCCTGCGGCCCCGAGCCCAGGCCTGGGAGGCGGCGTTTCTCCGGGAGGACAACTCCCCGGAAAGCAGCCCGAGAGTCTCTGCGACAGCTCTGTGAACCAGCCGAGCTGTCCGCCCCGCTATCCCTGCGCTTGCGAAATGAACCCGGAGCTTTGAAGACGATCGTGGGACCAGTTGACTTTAAAAGGTGGAATGTAACTTGTCACTTCCTCTGCCCCCGGTTTCATTGGCACCGCAAGCTGGGGGGGGGGGGGGGTCGTGCCTCTTTACTTTCGGGGGGCAGTGGCGTCGGCTCGGGCTGTGCGACACCCTCGAGCGCGCAGCCCCACAGCTGTGGGCCCGGGCACAGGCGTGTCACAGCCCGTGGGCTTCTCCGGCCTCTAACAGATGACATCATTTGCAGCTGAACGCAGGCCTTAAAGGGAAATTATGGTCTGTGTAAAATAACGTCCGTGGCCTTGTAGGGGGCGGCATCTGCCACCTCGGCCTTCCCCCCCACCCCCCATCTGGAGGGACCCGCCTGGCCGCCCACCGGGGCCCAGGCATCACGCTCAAGACGCAGTCTGACGCCTGAGCGAGCCAGGAACCCTCAGCTCCGCAGAAAGGCCCCCCGTGTTTACCCGCAGACAGAACGCCAGGCCCGGCACCGCGCGCTCCTCGGCTGGACGCGGCGCCCCGACCGGGGAGCGCTGGGGTTCACGCGCGCCGCGCCTTGCGCCCCCCGCGCCGCCACCGTCCGCGGGGCCCCGCGCTTCGTGGTGAAAAGCTTTGGCGCCGCAGTTCTCACTGGAATATCAGTGGGGAGGAGATCGGGTCTGCGGACTGGACGAGGGTCTGGGCGCCGCGCTGGGTGTGGCGGGAGCCCCGCAGCCGTGGGGTCGCCCCGCGGTGCCCCTGACGGGGGGGGGGGGGGCAGATCGAGGCCCAGCGGGCGGGCTCTCAGGACAGACTCCCGGCCAGTGGGGAGGAAAGAGGGTGGAGGGAAGAGAGGAGGGAACGGGAGTGTGGTCCGGACATTTGCGGAAGGGCGGGGGGGCGGGGGGGGGGGGGATGACCATCGGGACAACTGGTTGCCTACAGACGTTCATTTGGTTCTGCAAAAATTATTTTTATGCAAATTAGGAGGACGAGAGGCGCGAGTCCGAATCTCGGAGGGGAGGGGGGAGTGGCTCATAAAAAAAAAATTAGGGTAAGTCCTTGGTAACCTTTAAACAATGTTCTGCCCAACTTGGTCAGACTCCACGAGGGAAGCCGGGTCTCTGCTCCCCGGCGTGCGTGCGCGCTGTAAGCCTGCGGGCGCCCCGGGACTGGGGGAATCGCGCGGAGGCAGGAGCTCGGGGCCGTGGGCTGCAACGCTGGGGGCAGCGGGAGGGCCCGTCGGGTTTCCCCGACGTCGGGAACAAAGAGGAGGGCAAATGACCGCCCCAGGAGCTTCTGCCTCGGGAGGCTTGGGCCGCTCTTGGACACAAAAGCCCCCACTGTGGGTTCCCCTCCGAGGCCCCGGGAGTGCAGTGGAGCGGGGAGTGGGAGAAGGGGAGGGAACGGGAGTGGGGGGCCTAACAGGCCCTTTGCGTGGATCAGGCCAGGTCTCTCTGACGCCCGGTTTCCTAGGGCCCGAGCCAGCGTGTGAGCCGCCGCCGCCCTTCAACCCCGCGGGAAATGTCTCTGCGGGTGGATTTCAGAGGGAGGTAAGGGGGGGGGGTGACTGAAGGAACCAGAAAAGAGAGGACCGTTCAAACCCAGGGGGGACGCCACAGAGGGGTCCCGGGCGCCTAAGGCGGCAGAGCCTCGAGTGAGCCCAGGACCAGCAGTCCCCACGCTTTTAAAGGCGCGCCAGGGCCGGAGCCGGCGCAGCCAACCCGCCAAGAAAACGCAACAGGTGTGTGGGGGAGGCCCGGCCTCCGCGAGCCCACCCGGTGCGATTTGGCCCGAGCCGGAGGAGCGCAGGTGGGGACAGGAGGGGATACTAGGAAAAGCGTTGGGCGCCGAGCCTCCGGGCCACCCCGAGGAGTCGGGTCGGCGCCTGGGAGCTCAGGGCGCACGGGAAGCTGGAGGGACCCGTCTGCCCCCCACCAGCCTTTCAGAGGAGCGAGGAGGGGGGAAGAAGAAACTTTAAACTGGTCTTGGGTTTGGAGGCGAGCAGTGGAAGAATAATTTGGAGTTAGAAGTTTGGAGATGGGAGAATTCCGAGGGAGGAAATCTGAAGATATTAACACCGACCATCTCCAAGGCCAAAAGCGATGGAAAGAAGCCGGCCGGCCGCCAGGACGAGCTGGAGGGGGCCCCCGAGAGAGAAGTGAGACCAGCGCTGAGCCGCTGCCTCGGGCCCTCTCCGGACGCGCCCCGGGTCCCCTCGGAGGCCGCGCGGGCGAGGACCCCTCCCAGCTGTGCCGCTTTTCCCCCCCGGAAAACCCCCGAGAGGCACCCCGCCCCCCAGACCCCCAACGCCCAGCCTGGGGCCAAGAATTAAGACAAGTAGCCCCAAGAGGAACAAGCTTCAGAGAGCGCTTTCCCTTCCACTCCTTCCTAAACGAAATCGAATACTATCTGGCTGCAAGAATATACATCACGGGCCCGGAGTCTGAAAGATTAACATTTGGATACGTAGGAAATGTAATCTGCATGGCTAATCGATTCCCAGCGTCTCCGTTGAGAGGGTAAAGATCGATATCTGCATGATGGATACTGTATTAATAGGGGCATAAATAAAGGCCGAGGAGCCCTGACCGAACCCTTTGAAGCCGCGCCCCGGCTCTCGGGCCTCCACGCGGCCGCCCGGCCTCCCCCTCGGGCCCGCAGCCCCTGCTGGGTGGGAGGCACTCGCTCCCCCGCGGGGAGCGGGAGGGGGAGGGTCTTGGGCTAAAGAGAGTTTGCAGCTCAACACAGAGGCGGCACTTTTTTTCCTGGGCTGCAGCAGGTGGCCCGTAAGGAGGGAGAGAGGGTGGTGTTTTAGCAAAACGCACCGCTCATACACTTAGAAACAGCCACAGAAGACCCGTGGAGGGACACGCACAGTCACGCACCTTCGCACACACATTCTCACGCACGCGGACACCTCGAACTCCGTGCACAGACTCGCATAGCCGCCTAGATGCACAATCGTCCATCCACAGACGCGTTGGCACGCAGGGGCAGGTTCCCCCTCCCGGCGAGCACCGACGGAAGCCCAGGCGGAGCCCGGGGACGCGTGAGCCCCGCTCCCCGAGCTCCCCTTTGGGTAGGATTAAGGGGAGGTAGGGAGGCGCAGCGGGAAGCGTGGGGTGGGGCTGGGGGGTGGGACGGAGAGAGCGGGTTCCTCCAGGTCCCTCGGCGCCCCTCGAGTGGAGAGAGGCCCACCCTTGAGCGGAGAGAGGGTAGTTGCAGACGGAGACGGGGGGGAGGGGGGTGAGTCTCAGGGAGAATGTCCCGGAGACAGCAAGGCTAGGGGTTCAGTATGGGGAACACTTCCATCCCGAGCAAGGATGCCTCAGCCCAGTGGTGACCAATTAGTCCTGGGTCCCAGCGGCCGTCTCCACCGCGAAGCCGGAACGGCCAAGGGAATTTTCCAAATGCAAATAAATCACCATTTGCGCTCTTCTCTCCGTAATTAAGAAGGGCGTTTGGACTAATCTTTATTAATTACTCAGACCTCCGTGCGGCGTTTGCATCAATCACACCCAAATCGAAAGCACTGGGGCCTAATCCCTTCCCAGAGCGCGTGTGGAGAGGAGGCTGAGGCCGGCGTTTCCCCGACGTGCACCTTTCTGGGGTCGGGTTCCCGTCGCCGCGGGAGGGGACGCGGCTTTCTAGGCCCCGCCCGGAGGCAGTGCCCCAGCCCAGAGCCTGCTGCGCGCCCTCCCACGGCTCCCGGAGCCCCGACTCGCTAGGAAATGGGCCCCAGGGGCGCGGATCCCCCGTCGGGGCGCGCGTCCCTTGTACACACAGGGAAACTCACGCAGACTCGCACGTAACCGCCCCCGCCGCAGGCCTACTTACAACCCCAGCCTCCCCCTTCCTGGGAAGGTCCGACGACAAAAGCGGACCCTGCGAGCCCAAGTCAGTTCTGGGCAGCGAGGCGGGGGTGGGCGGTACTCAGTTTACCCCTGGGGCGAGACGACGGGGTTGTGGGGGAAGACCTTAGGGCCAGACCAGGTGGCCGGCCGAGGGGGCGGGCGGACGCGCGCGCTGTGCGGGTGTGTGTGGGGGAGGTAGGGGCTCCAGTGCTTGTCCCAGAAACCCAGGGAAGCTCGAAGCCCCCAGGTCGCGCGTGGAAAAGCTGTCTGGAGATGGACGTCGCCGAGTCCCAGTTCCTTGGGGCAGCCCCGCAGCGCTCCCGTGCACCGACGCCAGGCAGCGCGGGGGAGGGCCTGGGGCGCGTGACTCCCGTTTGGGCCGCTGGACTCCAGGCCCGCGCCCCTCTCACCCCCACCCTCCGGCGCCGCCCCAGCAGACGCCTGTCCTCTTTGCACCTTGGACCTGGACCGTCGGGGCTGAGGCTCTTCCACTCGAGCCGCCTGAAGAGTTTCTGCCCCATGTGAAAAAGGGAGGGGGAGCGACTGAGGGCACAAACTTAGCCCGGCAGTGATTCCCGAGTGCTCAGCGCGGGAGGTAGGAGCTGCGCACACCAGCCCTGATCGTGGACTCGCGGCGCTGGACGGCAAAATCCAACCCCGGGGACGCTACTCCCAGGTGCCTCTCTTGGTGTTGCAGCCCAGTTATTAATGCTGTGTGAAGCCTGGCGTCGGGCCCTCAGTGGATTCCGCCCTTGGCTCTCCGGCCTTTCGGAGGCCCCCCCGCCCCCTGCAGAAAGTGCCCCTTCCCGGCGGTCAGAGTTCTCGCTTTAGGGAGGTGCCCCGATCTTCGGGCCCCTGGCGCACAGCCCCGGGGAT
Source organism: Miniopterus natalensis (assembly GCF_054644295.1). NCBI lineage: Eukaryota > Metazoa > Chordata > Mammalia > Chiroptera > Miniopteridae > Miniopterus > Miniopterus natalensis. Next base: position 9,314,126 of record NC_142088.1, on the reverse strand, counting down.
CCGACGGCCTGCGGAGAACCGGGACCTGCTGCGCTGCTTTGGTCCCGAGCAGCTCCACCTGCCTTCCGCGGCTCTAGGCGCAGCGCCCTCTTCACTGCGGCTTCCTTCGGGCCTGCGCCGGGCACCCTGGAGCCCCACATTCTCCCCTTCTGCCCTTCACCTCGGAGACTTGTCATTAAACACGCGGGCTCCTTGCTCACGGGTCGCTTCCAGGCCCTGAGACACCTGCGAAGCTGGCCCTCAAACCGCTCCTAGGGGCAGCTTTGATTATTTAATTCTACCGTCTCCTCCTCCACTGCAGGGTGGGCTGGGCGGGTGCTCAGGCTGTGTCCCCAAAGCAGACCGGTGGCCTTTCATTCATTCCACACATACTTACGGAGCTTCTGCTCCAGGCAGTTCCAAGTGATTGAAACACACCAGAGTTTGCCTCCTGGCGGAGCTGATGTTCCAGAAAATAACCTAAAAGAACAGAAATGCAACCTGTCAGGAGACTGGTTGTGGGATGAAGCTCAGCTCTGAGACGTACTTGGTGGGGGGAAAAGCAGAGAGAGAGCAGCTGTGGGAAGCTGGGGGGTGGCGGGCCATTCTGCTTCAGCCAGGGAAGGCGGGCCGGCCAGCCAGGTGGCTCACAGGAGGGCAGGGAGGGTGGGCCCGAGCATTTGGTGCCGGGAAGAAGGGAGGCTGATGGGAGAGAGTGGAGGCCTGTGCTAGTCACAGCACTTTCGTGAGCAACTGCTGTGCTCTCTGAAGTCTGAGGTCTGGCACTGGGGCTGGGCAGCCAAACTTGCAGAGGAGCTGTGCCTGGAAAGAGGCAGCCCTTAGGGCTTGGCATTCCTTGCACCCCCCCCCCCCCCGCCCCTTTCTGAAGATGCATCCTTGGGGCAGTGGAACAGATAACAGAGGACTGAATCTTCCCGGGAACAGGCAGAGGCTTCCTGGAGTCCACCCTCTCTGGCCTCTGGGAGAAAGGCGGACCTCACTATTGGAGGTCAGGGACTTGGGGGACTTCCCTGTCTCCTCCCTTCCTGTGGTCATGGCTCAAAATTCCAGCAAAGGCTCGGCCCCCATTGTCTGCAAATTGCATTTTTATTTAAAAGAAAATGACCCAGCTCCTTGATGTCAAGCCCCCCCTCCCCCTGTCACCTGGACCCGTCACTCCCAGTCCCCAGAGAGGAGGAAAGGCCTTTCAGGCTGGGTGAGCTGGAAACACCCTGTTCCACGCTGTGGGGGCAGGGGCTCCTGTCTCTCCTGAGCGACACCCGGCAGCTGCCACCAACTCAAGGCAAAGGAAGGACTTTTCCAGAGGAGCCCAAGATCCTAGAGGAGCAGTCGCCATCCCCCAGCTGGTGGCCTTGGAGGACAGATCTAAAGAGACCAGCAGGGCCATTCCGGAGAGAGCCGTGTGGACATAGCCCTGCAGCGGGGCTTGAAGAGAGGCCGTGGCTTCCTCAGGACAGCGAGTGGGAATCCTGCTCAGCCACAGGGAGTGCTTCTTACTTGTCACAAAAACGAGCGATACAGCAAAGCCCCACAGGCACAGGAGCTGCTCAGCAGGGGGAGGAACAGAGACGGTGTAGCTGCAGCAGAGGCGCCGAAGACTTGCGAGGAAGGGAGTCCCCAGGGCACCATCTCCAGACCTAAGTTCCCCATCTCCAACGCGGGTGGAGGGGGCTCCAGAAGGCCCAGGCTGCCCTGACGCAAGGGTCACATGAGTCACCCCTGTAACAGACACGGTGCTCTCCGGTCCCTCAGAAGGAGGCCACATTTCCAATGGGGGCTTGTGCTCTACTCCTCTGATTGGTGATTTAGCCCCAACGTCAGAACACAGTGCGGTTCCCTGGGGGAGGCTGACCCAGGAGGCCAGGAGCCCGACCCTGGGCCTTTCAGGAACAAAGTGGCAGTTCACCCCGGGAGCGAGGAATCAAAGCAGCTTTCCGAGCTCAGAGAGAAGGAAGTATCACCAGAATGGAAGGTTTGAGGGACACACAGAAAAGCTCCAGGAAGGAGAGAGGATTGCTCCAAAACTGAAAAGAGAGGGGGGGGGGGGCGAGAATGGCCTGTTCCTGAGGAAACACTGTGCCTAAGATCTTTCAGATAAAATGAAGCCTAAGGGGTGTCAGTGAAGGGATGTTAAATTCTTGCTAATTTTGAACAACCGGGAGAATTGATTGGCCGGCGTTTCTATGCCGAGAAGACCCGAGACAGCATCAGGCGTCGCCTCCAGTTCGGCTGGACGCGTGGTCGGAGGCCGCGGGGTCCGCACAAGGGCCTGAGCGCCCGCCGCCCGCGCCTCCGCTCCGGGGCTTGGAAGGTGTAGCGCCCGGGCTCCCGACGCCCTCCACGCGGGGCCGCCTCGCGCTCGGCTGCCCTGCGGTGTGCAAGGTCCGGGGCAGGTGGCGGGGCGGCCCCGGCTGCAAGAATCCGAGGAATTTACAGACGGAAATGCCAAGGCCCCGAGGTGTCTCCAAGCCCGCGCCCTTCGGGCTCGCGTCCGCAGTGCGGGGCTTGTCAGGACTCCTCCCGCGCCGTCGGAAGCGGAGGGGGAGCCAGCACCCCGGGCGGGGCGGGGTTTCAGAGACGGGAGGGGGGGGTTTGTGGAGAAGCTGCTGTGGGGCCACAGCCGCGGAGAGATGGGGGACTGAAGCCACGCGTCTCCGCGCCCCGTGCCAGCCGCGGGCCCCCCCTTTCCTTCCGATCCCGCGTGTTCGGGGCGTCTCTGATACTTCTCAGAAGAGGTGCGACGCGGAGCTTCGGGGCGGGCGTTGGGAGGGGCCCCTGGGCGCCCGGGGCTGCGCGGACCCCTTTGGGTCGTGAATAACACACCCCGCAGGCCCCGGAGTGCGGGCGCGGCGTCACGGAGCCGAGGCTGGAGACCTGGATCCCGACAAACCCGAGACGAACCAAACGCGCCGCCCCGAGGTGCCGAGCGCCCGGCACGTGCCCGCGGGTGCCCCCCGCAGCCGGCGGGGAGTGGGCTGTGCCCGCGCCCTCACGGCCTCGCCTCCTCCGCGGCCCGCGCCCGCCCTCGCGGGTCCGGGGGCTGCGACGGCGACAGGTTCCCGTCGTGGCCCGGCCGGGGGGAGGCCAGCCTGTCACCTGGGGAGGCCTCGGGTCCCGCGGGACGCGGGCCAGCCCAGGATGCGGGGCTACCCCCCGCGGGCCCCGGAGCCGCCCCTGGGAACCTGCGCGCGGTCCTGGGGCGTGAGCGGGGCGGCAGCCGCCTCGGGGTCCGCGTCCTGACGCAGAGAAACCGAGGCCGCTCTGCCCGTGTCCACCGCCCCGCGGCGGGCTCGGCGCGGACCCACGGACGCGGGACGGCGAGGGGGGGGTGTCCGCGCGGGGCGGCGGGGCCCGGGGTCTGTGGGGAGAACCGGGGGACTCCCCCGGGGGACCTGGCCTCCCCGCCCCGCGCGCCGCCCCGCGCGCAGCCCCAGCCCGCCCGCGGCCGCAGGCCCCGCGTCAGCTGTCGCCCGCGCTGACACCCGCGGCTGTCCCTGGCGAGCTTTGGTTCACTTAACCTCGAGACTTCCTGGTGATCCACGGAATCCACCCTCAGGTCCCCGCGTTGTCACTGAGTTTTCATGACTCGCGGGACTTGGAAAACACTCGCCTGTTTTTCAGGGGTGAGGGGGAGCCCACAAAACGCCTGTAGAGCGGAGAGGAGAGGCTCAGCCCGCACCCCGCCCGTCAGGAAAGATCGCAGCCCTCCCCACGGGGAGGCGACTATTCCCTGAACTTTCTGGAAATGCAAAGTCACCAGGAGAGAGAGAGAGGACAGGGCGGAGACCAGAACAACGATTAAACAGTTACCCAAATTATGGCCACTTCCAAAATCCAAGCACTGACCCAGGAGCTCCCGGTTCCTAAGAACCTGGCGGCGTTTAGTTCATTAAAGTGAGATCGGGGGGAGCCTCGCGTTTCCGTGAACGCGCCGTGAAATAGAACCGCTCTCGGCCCGCTGCTCCGCGGAGCACCTGCGGCGCCTTCGAAACCACCGCGGCCCCGCCCCTCCCCGGGCAGTTAAATCTGTGTCCCAGGGTCCCAGGGGGCCCCAAGGACGCTTCTGCCTTTTTTTTTTTTTTTTTTAAGCTCTCCAGGTAATTCTAACCTGGGGCCGGCGCTTGGAACCTCCGCTCAGGCTGCCGTCAGGAAATAAATTTGCTGGGTCTGAATTTAGTGAGAAATGGGCTCTAGGGACAAATTGCTGGCCTTGCAGAGCTTGGCCCAAAATTTTCTTCCCCAGCAACACAACTGTCTGCTTCTCATTTGGAATTAATCGGTCCCCAAAACTAAAGTGAGGTGCAACTGCTCCCTACCTGTCAAGGGCGACTAGGAAATATTTTGAAATGCACACACATTGGAACCTAAATCATATAAGTGTGTCCTTTCTACACCGCGGAGAGGACTCGCTGTCATGGTGGTAAGAGGTCGCTGAGCCCACCACGCACTGCCATGGCTGTTAAAATAATAGCTGTTGAAATGAAAGTGTTCCGTCCTTGTGCTGATTAGACACATTCTCGCCTGTTTATTTTGCGGTGTAGTTTTGTAAGAGTAGGAGCTAGGAGAACTTTGTTGCCTATTTCTTCTACCCTCTTTTCCCCCCAGTTCAACACTCTCCCCACTTCCATCCCAGGGAGATGGGTATTTCTAAAACCAGAGAGAATCCACTTTTACATGCAAAGACCGTTTATTTTCTAGAGGAAGGGTGCACATTTTTCCTGAGCTCCTAGGAATAGTTTTCGAAGCTGGCCGTTGACTACTTTTACTTCCTGGAACGCATCTTATCATCAGGAATGATTGTAAATTCATCACAAAAACCTGTTTCTCTTAGGCGTAGTTGGGCTTTGCCTAAAGAGCACGGGAGCCTTAAGTTTTTGATGGACGGATAGAAACAATGCCGATGGTATATATTACAAAGTTTTTAATATGGACAATCAAATGAGATAAAGCAAAAGACAGATGAAATCTCACACAATTTCAAATTGTTATCTGACTGTAGTAATTTCTAACACGTTTCAGAAATAGTGACTGCAGTAAATATATATTTATCAAGTTTACACTCTAACATACAATAAAAACATTGTTTCAAAGGAAGAAATATAAATGCAGTTTGTTGCCTATGATATAAATTTAATCATCTTTGTATCATAGCAGAAATTTAAAATACAAATAGTAGCTAACGGGAAACAAATGATTAAAAAGGATCTGAGCTGAGTCATAGAATAACGGGGGGTCTACTCTGTTATGGAGTTTGTAAATTTAGCAAGTCTGTGAAGGATCATTTATTTAAAATGGCAAAGGTTGAAAAATTAACAATACAGAGGGCAACAAATAATGTGAAATGTAACACATCTTGTTCTCCACATCGTGGGAAGTTTCGCTGCAGTGTAAGTTTGTCCTGACCGTACAGGTGCTGCTAGTTTGGGAGAGGATGGTGCAGACATGCTCATAGAGGCAGGAAGCCAAAAGGAGTCATACCTTGAAATCTCACGATGCAGAACATGATGGGAAATGGTGGCCAAATGTCCTTTAGTCTCTCCAGTGGCTCCTGTCACTGAGTATAATGCAATAAAAGTTTCAGCATGATAGTGCTGACTTTCTCAAAACCCAGGTATATTTTTTCACCTTTCACAAATCCTTATAAAGTAAGGAAAAACAACCAAGTCTCCCAGGGTCTCAGGATTTACTGAGTGGCTGTGTGAGTGAAGGGAGCCAGGTTGCTTAACAGTCAGGCGACAGTTTCCCAATCAGCCAACACAACAGAATATTTATTGACCACTTACTATGTGCTGAGGACTGGCTAAGGCTTTGTGAATACAGTGGTTGAGCAGACAAGGTTCTTTCCGTGTTTTTACATTTTGGTTGCAAGAGGTTGAGATAAAGAATGCAACAGATAAATCAAGACCACTACAGACAGTAATGTTAGGAAGAAAATAAAACTTCAGTAGGTAATCCTTTGGGATAGAGTAGTCTGGGGAGGTGATTATCAGACCCTTGGAGATCTGAATGAAAACAAGGCCATACATAGACCCACATAAGGCTTTAGTTTCCCAAGTATTTCACCCATATACTCTCTCATGTGTAGAAATATTTACACCAACCCCACAAGGTAAGCAGGACTGATACTTTCTGTTCCCATTTTATAGATGAGGGTTTTGAGGCTCAAAAAAAGGAGAGAATCAGTATTCAGACTCACATTTCCTGGCTGCAGTGACTGGTCTTTAGACCCCAAACCCAATGTTCTTTCTGGGGGTGGACACTGTTCACCAGATCATATTGCGTTCAGAGGTCAAGTATTTAATCCATCACCTGCAAGATGAGTTTTTTCACTTGAAATTTAGATCCCATAGAAGCATGATAACTCTAACCGGCAGCCCCAGAACCGAGGCAGAACCTGGGCCACGGGGACCATGACTTCTTGAGCAGGTGTGCAGGCTGAGCAGGTCTGGCTTTTTGCAGTGAAATTTCACGAAAATAGTTTTTTTCTATAAATTCTTATTGTTTTAATTAAGACAATGCAGACATAAATAACAAATGTGTGTGCACACATGTATACATGCTTACTTTACTGGTAGTTCACATTCATGAGCTGGAGATGAGTCCAGGATTAAAACAAGCTCCCCAAGAAGATGAGAATGTCCATGGGAAGGGAGAAAAGCACCTCACTGCCACCAGGAGCCCTCCAGACAACTCACTGATCATTTCAACCATTGCTTCCTAAACACCTGCTTTGCCTAAAGTATTGGTGTGCCAGGACCTCCCATACGATGGAAGCAGAAATGATTAAATCACACCTGCAGAATAGGGGGACACCAGAATATCAGAAAGCCACCAGAAACCAGACAAATGTTTTCCATCACCCCATCCTGCCACTTGATTGCTAAAAAGTCAGACATGAGCAATGAAACAAGGTCAGCCAAGAAAAACAATCTCTCCATGTTTAGGTGCTAGGCTATTCATTGTATCAGTTTGATTTTAAAGTATTCTAACTCAAATTTCTCATTACGAGAAACTTACATGTGCAACCCACGAAAGAAGCAAAATGTGGCTTGCGTGGTGACTAAGGCAATTTAAAGACATCTATCTCATTTATGAGGAATAATTTAGTTTGTGTCCTTGGTGGACCCTCCTCTGTGGAACGTAAACCAACTCTGTAAGAAGCAAGCTGGTCCCCAAATAACTTTAGGTAGACTTCCAGGAGGCCAAACGAAGGAAATGGAATAACAAATATGTGTGCACATGTGTACACATGGTTACATCCACAAAGCCAAGTTCTGTTGCTCATGTATACACATACACACACACATATACATGTGCAGATGCACTTGTACGACTAAACAGTTGTGAATGCAAACAGAATCTCAGCCCCTAGAGGTAAACAAAGAATAAGAGAAAGTGACTATAGAAGTAACACAGGTTACTCATTGGAGGTACAAATTAAAACCAATCCCTGACATGCAATTCTCAGTATTAGGAACCTGAAAATATTTCGCAGAAATTGAGAACAAAATCAGACAAGAGTCTAGTAGATGTTATGGTAATGGATGGGTAAGCCACCTTTCCCTCCAGAATATAACATCTCCCTGGGCCTTCAGGGGTCCTGTCAAAACCCAGAAACAGCCCCATGAAATGCCCACCCTGGTGGTGTGCATTCCACGAGTTCTCCATCAGCCCCGTTTGGAATGTGAAATTAGGATTTGTAGGAGGATATGTATTTCAGGAAGAGAAAGGCCATCAAAATAACTTGGAGCAACTTCCCCATAAAATAAATTTCGTAAAAATAGGTTGTGGGGTTTTTTTTCTATAAATGCTTCTTGCTTTAATTAAGACAACGCAGACATAAAACACATCATATTGCAATTCCCAAATCCCAGCCATACCACTCATCAGTGGCCAGCGAGCGACTGCTCTCTGTATACAAATGTCCACTGAAGTTCAGGGACTAGGACGGTGTCAGATACCATGCAGACAGCTTGCACAAATACACGAGGAACAGCGCCACACCCTCAGCAGCTCCTGCGATGTTTCCGTATGAAAACCTCACCTTATTCCAAATTTCAAAAGATGGCATGAAGAATGTTTTCCCATGAAATACATTTGGAACAGCTAGGTCTTTCTCTTCAAAAGACATTGAACCCACCTACAACACACAGTGCAGTTCATCTGCTTAGTTACAAAATCACATAGATAGGTGTTCTTTTTTATTTAGTGTGACTGGATGGGAACATTTCGGTGATCTCCAGTATCAAATAGCTAAATTCAAAATAATATGTTTCCGTTAAGTGTAATATATGTTTGTAATCAAAGGAAGAAAGGCCTGTCAGTTTACTCTTCGGGCACTATTTTCTATTTTGTCAGAGAGCTGAAAGTCATTAGTAGTTTCTCAGTACAAAGTCTTGAATCAGTTACCAGCACACCTTTTGTTTCCGCTGATTTCGAAATGTATTTGGACTGGAGGTACGGAAGAAATGTTACTGCTCATCAAACATCTTTCTTGGAAATGTATCGCACAAAAATTCTAGATTTATATGTTGTTAAATAAATTAAATGAAATGAAGGAAAAAGGCGAGGAAAGCCTGCAGCTTATATTCGGCGTGAATAGCTTTCAGCATCTTCCAGGTGGGGGCAACAGTCAGTCAGTTTTGAGAAGAGACGGGAGAACAGGCTCCTGAAGTTCCCTGAGTCCAGTTACAGAGGAGGAGATGCCTTCCCGGCCGCCCCGCCGTGAAAACCGCCACAATTCCCAGGAGCCCAGCTTCCAGGACTCTGCGGGCTCTGCGGGGCCGGGGATGGCGAGATGCGCCGCTCGGGGCGCTCCGCCGGACAGCCCGCACCCCGGAGCGCGCACGGTTGCGGGCCGCGGGTGCGCCCGGGCGCCCGCATCCTGCCCGCGCGGTGCCCGCGGGGAGCAAACGGCACTCCCGGCGTCCAGCGCACTCTCCCCGGGCCCCGAGAAAGCGGGGGAACCTGTCTCTCGGGCTCACGTCTCACCCATTCTCCCGCCGGGCAACCGCGTCCACAGCCCCCGCCGCGCGCGCACTTGCAGCCTTAAAGCAACTCCAGTCGCCGCAGCCCGAAAACCGGCGCTCGTGGGGCGGCGGGGGCCTCACTCCCCTTCCCACCTCGCTCTGCAAATCCTCGGGCCCCGGGAGGGAACGCTGAGCGCTCCGGGAGGGTGACGGTGCCGCAGGAAGCGGAGCTGGACCTCCCACAGTCCGGGAGAGACTCCCCACCAGCACCCCCGCCTCCCCCACGCCTCTCCCTGGCCCGGCGCGGAGGGGGGCGTGGAAAGCCCGAGAGGCGGACAACCGAAGCCCCGCAGTGGCCGGGTGGCGAGTGGGTGCGCGTCCGGCGGCCGAGGGGAGAAGCCGGAGGAGCTCTAGCGCACCGAGCAAGAGGCCCCCTCCTCTCGGGCCTCGCAGGGCTGAAGGCGCGTGCGGGCGGGAGACCCCGCAAGGGGCCTCGCTACGTGTCGGTGCCCCGCGCGCCGCCCGCCCGCGTCCTCGGGCCGCCGCCCGCAGCCGAGCCCGCGGCCGCGCCCTCGGGCCGGTACTTGAGCCAGCAGATGAGCCAGGTGATGACCACCGAGAAGAGGGCCAGGATGCTGGCCACCGACAGGCAGATGGGCCCCACGGGCGAGGGCGCCCCGCCGCCGTAGTGGTTGACGAAGATGAGGCCGGTGAAGAGCAGCACCACCATGGAGAGGAAGGAGAAGACGACGCACACGCAGCCGGCGGTGAGCGCGGCGCGCTTGCAGTTCTGGCAGCTCTCGTAGGCGCCCGGGGCGCGCAGGCCGGCGCGAGCGCGTGGCCCGCGGGCGGCGTCCTCCCTGGGCGGCGGCGGGGCCGAGGCCGAGGCCGGGGCGGGGGCCGGGGCGGGCGGCGGGGCCGCGGCGGGCGACGGGCGGCGAGCGGGCAGCGGCGGGAGGCGGTCCTGGGGCAGCGGGTCGTGCGCGGCGCGCAGGGCCAGCGGGAAGGCCTCGGCGAGCTTGGTGTTGTTGGGCAGGCCGTGCACGCGGCTGTCGGGCAGCGGCGTGCGGTGGCGGCACACGGGGCACGCGATGGCGCCGGGCGGGCCGTGCCAGGGCGGCGGGCGCGGCGCGCGCTCGGGCGCGGCGGCGGCGCGGAGCAGCAGCTGGCTCAGGCACTCCTGGCAGAAGGTGTGCAGGCAGGCCAGCAGCTTGGGCGCGCGCCGGTCCGCGTCGAAGTAGTTGTAGCAGATTTTGCACTCGTAGTCCTCGAGCGGAGGGAGCCCGGGCAGCGTCCCCGCGGCGCTGCGGCGCCCCGCGTCCCCGTGGTCCCGGGCTCCGGCCGCGGCGGGCCCGGCTCCCGTCGAGCTCCCGGGGCTGCCGGTCGGGCTCCGCTGGCCGCCGCGGTCTCTCGCCGGCGCCGCCATGGCACGATCCGCCCCTCATCGGGGGCAAGGTGAGGCGCCGTCCTCCCGCCCCGCCGCGCCCGCTCGGGGCGAGGGGGAGGCGCCTGGGCCTCGCGCCCCTGCCCGCGGCCGCCCGGTGGGGGGGGCGCCGGCCGGGGGCGCAGCGGCGACCGCCTCCGCCCCGCTCCCCGGGGACGCGGGTGCCCCGAGCCCGCGCGGCGCCGGGGGCCTCGCTGCCATCCCCCGGGCCCGGCCGGGCAGCTCTCCCCGCTGCCTCGGGTGTCGGTTTCTGCTGGAATCGCGAGCTCAGGGCGGCTGGAGGGCGGGGCGGGGCGGGGAACGGGGTTTGGGGTGCGGCGGCTGAAGGCCGCGGAGCCCGTGCAGCACCCCGCCCCCTCAGAGCCACCCTCGGGCAGCGGTGGGGGCCTTCCGCCTCTGCCCCCCCCGGACCCGGTCACCGCGGCTGAGCCCCTGGGTCACCCCGGCTGAGCCCCTGGGTCCTGGGTGCGCCCCGGCGGCGCCCCGTCTCCCCGCGGCAGCCGGGCTCACCGGGGATGTACCGCGGGCCCGCGCGGGGCGGGGGCGCGGCGGCGGCGGGGGCGAGACCGCGGTGACCTCATCCTGCGTCCGAGGGCGCGGCCGGCCGCCGAGCGCGCTCGCCCTTCCCCGCACAGCCCGCGCCGCCCCGCCGCCTGGGGGAGCGTGGGGCTGGCCCTTTCCGCTCACCAGGGGGAGGAAACTTTGGAGCTTGAACAGTACCTTTTTTTTTTTTTTTCATCCAGAAATACTGCTTCCTGAGACTTCAGGAGGCACAGACTCAGGCAGGTCGTGGCGCAGACCCAGGGGACGGCTACGAGGAAATGCTATTGTCTCAAGTCCAGCCTAAACCTAGCCCCTGGCACCCCCCCCCCCCTTCACTTACAGTTTCAACACAGCTTCAGAGCTGAAAACTCCGTCCCTGACACGGGCAGACCTTCCTGACTTTATTAACACTGGCAGTTCCTCCAGGCGGGTCACAAAGGGCAGCACCTCTTGAAGGAACGCGGGAGAAGACAGGAGTGGCGGGCTGGGGACCCTCCGAGGGGTGCCGTTCGGGTGTTCCTAACCAGAAAGTTCTGCGCCCCTGGTCTCCAGGTTGGGCCTCACCTTATGAGGAGAGACACCCCCTTCCCAGCGAGGGAGGGAGAGAGGGGTGGGTGTCTGGGGCCTCCTGAGTGCGATGTTCTCACTTTCTCTGGGTTCTTTGCAGAAGACAGCAGGACGTCCCGGGGCGTGGGTGGGAGGGGAGAGTGAATGGGGAACAAGCTGACTGAGGGAAAAGAAGGAAACCAAGAAACCACCAATGTACAGGCAAGAGGAGGGATTGCCACAAATAACTATGACGTTTAAAAATACACCTATTTGTTACTCTCGGTGAATAGTGAGTGTGGCAGATGGCTTACGTTTGAGGGACTCTGGGTGAAGCCCGTTAACAACCATGAGCTTTTCATTTCCTAGTTTCAGATTTTATAAATGGAATGTAGGGAAACACGTTTTAATTTTTTTTTATATTTCCTTAAAGGATATCATTTTGTGATGGGGGCTGTTATGAGCAGAAGGCAGGACGATGGGTCATTGGAAGAAGGCCCTAGACTGGCCTTGGAATGTTATGCACAAGCCTGCCTGGAGTGAGGGCCCTTGGGTGCCTGCCCTGCCCTTTCCCTCCTTGATGGTAAACAGCCTGCACCGATTTAATCTGGGCCCTTCTCCTTCAAGCTTGGATTAGCCCTGTGCTGAGGGACTAGTGCGCCTTGAATATTTTGCCTTCCCACCCACCCATTTCCTAGGACCTGTGTAACCTCCGTGCTGAAGGGGACTGAAAAAGAGTTCTGAAGGTCTACATGTCTGCATATGGCATGCATTTGGGCAAATGTTTAAGATTTCCAAGTTTCGCTCTATTATGCATTATCACCATTGAATGGAAGAATTGAACTTGGGGCTATCCTCAGGGTCTCCCAGCCTCAGTACTATTGACATTTTGAGCTGGATAATAAATATTTGTTGTAGGTGCTGTTCTGTGCATTGTCAGATGTTTAGCAACATCCCTGGCCTCTCTCTACCTACTTGATGTTAGCAGCAACTCTCCCCACTGATGACAACCAAAAGTGTCTCCTGGAGACAAAAATCACCCCTGTTGAGAATCACAGGTCTACACCATAGTCACCAATTTGTTTAAAGTGAAACCAAAAGCATCAACACCTCCCAGCTCTTAGCTAGTGCAAGCAAAGAGGGCGTTACCAGATTTAACTACCAGCCTTTCTTCTGTAGCTCCTGGTTCCTTAGATACCACCGCATCATTGTTGAGAGGTCCAGGTACAGTTTTTGTCAATAATACATTCTGCTGACAGGGTCATAAGCAATTTCCAGAATTTCGTTAACGAGGCTGGAATTTACTCTCTGTTGTTTGCATAGTTTGTTTTAGGGGAAACCAGTTATTTTATATCCTAGGACCAGTCACTCATTTTTGAACTCATAAAGGTGTCACGTGGGGTTCCCGTCAGTGTAATGAAGAGCGTAAGTTTGCATAACACAGGCCACGGGCATCTACCCTAATGGATTGGGATGCCCAGTGCTCAGTGTCCCCTGCAGCAGTAAGTAGTGAAGTATTCCTACATGTCACTCATGTAGGAATTAGGTTTTCACTATAGTGAAAGATGTGTTGAAAGAGATCTTAAATCAGAAATAAGGAACTCAGTATTCACATCAGGATTTGACCTGGCTTTGCATGAATCCAGCTCATGCCTTAGATATATTAGATACTCAGTGTTTGCAGATTTTTTTTCTTTTTGAGAACCCAAGTACATGGGAGACAGTGATGGTCTTGGGTCATCTCTCGGATACATTCTCTTCATCCAGCATCTAAAGAGGGAGAATGTTTTAGTTTTAGGGTTGACTGTCCTGAATCCAAATGCTAGGTCTGCTCCTCACCCTCTGTGTAGCATTAGATGTGCTACTTCACTTCTCTGTGCCTCAGTTTTCCAGACTGTAAAATGGGGATGAGTAGTTCCCCCGTAAGTCTGTAATAAGGATTGAACAAGTTGTACACATAACACATCCAGAGAGTCCCGACCCCTGTTAACACTCATTCCTATTTACGTCAGGGGTTTCTATTTCTGATTTCAGTAATCCTCAAAAGGCCCAGAGGGTTCACGTAAACCAGGCAAGGTGAGCCAGCCAGCAGTAACAGCGTGGTGCAGCTCGTCCATTACTTTAGAGACAGAGCTACAGGGAGCCTGTCAGACCAGGAGACCTGACCTATGCATCTAACCGCACACTATTGATCTGCCCGCTGCAATAAAGCCCCGTATAAAATATGAGGACAGAGTGCGATCTCACTGGTAATATTGGAAGAGTAGCTGCGTGGGCTGATCATGCCACTCAGAAGCGAGTAGTAAATGAGTCAGCCAAACAGGTGACATTTTAAATAGTTACAGGCCTGATTCAATTCACCGTTGATTGAGGGCCTGTTTGGAAGGCATTACTGCTGCCCGGTAAGATACCTGGCCTCCAGAAGCCGAGAGTTTAAGAGGGTTTAAAAAACACGTGTGCAAAACTCAGAGGCAGAATGAGGCAAGTTTGTGGTCAGGGATGAGGCCTGGTGGGAGTAAAGAGAGAGAAGTTGTTTGTGCTGCGGGGAGTTTCTGCAGACTCATGGTCAGGGAATTGGGGATTTAGGAAGTTAGAGGGAGACATTCAAGGCCGCAGCAGCAGGGAAGGCAGGTGTGCTGAGGGCATGGCCGGAGACCTGCTTCAGAGAGAGCATGCGGCGTGTAGACGCTGTCCGGGGAAGCCTGGGATGCCACGCTAACTGAGCGGGGCTTCGTTCTGCAGAGGGCCCCAAGCGTCCCACCTCTGTGCATGACTGGAGTGCCCGCAGTGGATAGAGCTTCAGAGTGCTGGGTTGGCTGGAGCTGGGATTGGCTCTCCAGAGGCAGACATATCCATTAAGAGGTTACTTTAGGAGCTAGATCTCATTGCCACGTACTGCAGAGATAAAACTTTTAAAAGGATTAATGTGCTCCATTTATGGCAATAAGTTCTCTCTCGTGCGTGGGCTAGTGGTTCAGAACAAACACTCTGCTTCCAGACCGCCTGTGCCATTTACTAGCTACGCAGAGCTGGACAAGGTCCTTCATCTTTCTGTGCCTTGGTTTTCTCTTCTGTAAAATGGGAGAGTCCTATCTACTTCATAAGGTTGTTGTGTAGTTAAAATGAGCCTCCATATATTAAGCTTCCAACAGTGCCTGGTATATGGTAAGTGCCTTAAAAATATTTAAAAATAATAATAAAACCTACCAAACAAGCCCAAATTGCTTATTCTAGGGAAATTATTTCTTTAATGAAAAATAAAAATAATTCAGAACAAAAACTACCTTGACCAGGTGATCAAAGTTAGCATCAATTGTGACAAGTCAGGTTGATTGCACTTACCCTTGAGAGGATGTGTTGAGAATGGCACTGTCTGTAATATTTCTCTCAAACCCCATAATCCCAGTCTTATCATGGGAAAAACATCAGACAAATTCCAATAGAAGGACGTTCTACAAAATACCCCTCAAAACTTTCAAGGTCATCAAGAAACAGGGAAAGTCTGTGAAACTGTCACAGCCAAGAGGAGCCTAAGGAGACAGGACAACTAGATGTGATGTGAGGTGATAACTGATGGGGTCCTGGAGCAACACCAACCAAAGGACATTAGGTAAAAACTAAGGAAATCGGAAGAGAGAGTTGACTAGTAAATAGCCATATATCAGTATTGGTTCATCAGTCATGATAAATGTGGCTTATGAATGTAAGATGTTCTTAATGGGAAACTGGGTGTAGAGCATATCAGAACTCTGTGCTGTGTTTGCAACTTTTCTGTAAATCTAAAATGATTCTAAAATAAAAAGGTTATTTTTAAAAATGTGGTCAATTTATGGGGAATTGCAATCGCAAAGGCCGCTTAAATTCCTTGGGGTTAAGATGCATCTGCTCACTGTGCATTTGTATCACTTCAAGTGCAATCCATTAAGCAGGTTGTAAAAACCTTTCAAGGAAACATTTGACTTTGCATTAGAGCATCTAATTACAATGTAAGAGAATAGTCATTTTTTTAATTTTACAGAAATAGTGTAACTACCTTAAAGTATATTCAGAAAAGAGAACTTAAAAATTACCCTGTAACCCAGCACTCCAGCATGGCTATTGCCATCACCAATTTATTCTTACGAGCATATGTTTTTAGTTATAATCAGGCATATACCTTGTCGCACTTTAATTTGAATATTCATTGAAATTGCCATTATGGTGACTCCTATCTGCCAGTGTTTTCGAGGTTGACTATATAAAAGACAGTGGACAAAACAGACATTATGCGTGACCTCACGAGCTTGTATGTGTATTTTTGTGTGGTGTAGACAATAAATAAATGAATATGTAACATGATAGCCAGTGGAAGGTGCCCTGAAGCACCTTGTAGTAGACTAGGAGGACAGGAAGCGCTGGGTACCGAAGGGGTAGTTTGCTGTTCTCAATAAGGTGGCCAGGAAGGTCCGTCTGCTAAAGCGACATTTGAACAAAGACCTTTACACTGGAAGGGAAAATTGACTGAATTGTTGGCAGAAATACATTTGTGCTTTTGCTGTTACTCCAGAAGATGGGGCGGGCTCATCAATCAGGAGCATAAAACGCTGCACCTGCCATCAGCGAAAGTCTTGTTTCTCGTTACGTGTTTTCACTGTGATCCACCATTCAGGAGGCACCACGGAAAGAGCCCTAGGGAGCAGCAGGTGAGCCGGATAATCTGGGGAAAGATAACTGTTCAACCAAAACCAACGTATTTTTCCATCTTCAGATGGGTGCGAGCTTGTGCTCACACTCACACACGGTGTTCCTCGGAGCTGCTGCTGTGCTCTTACGGCTCCAAGGAAGCGGGAGGGTGGGTACAACCTTCAAACACAGAAGGCCTGGTGAGCGCAGGTAGGCCAGCCCCATCTGGAAGGGGGCTGTGAGAAGGCAGGCAGGAGAGTAAGGTGTCAGACAGGTGTGTCCTGGCTGCAGACAGGTGAGGTGGGGCCCAAGAACTTGTCCATTAGGCGATATGAAGGAATTCTCGTTGATTTTGCTTGTTATAATAGCAGATTAATCTCTTCCCTCCCTCCCTGCCCTTCCCTCTCAGATTCGTCAGTGTGTCTCATGTTTCTGCGTCTCTGGATCTGTTTGGTTCATAAGTTTATTTTGTTCATTCGATTCTACATGTAGGTGAGATCATGTGATACTTGTCTTTCTCTGACTGGCTTAGCATAATACTCTCCAGGTCATCCATGCTGTCCCAAAGGGCGAGAGGTCCCTCTCTCTCAGCGGCATAGCATTCCATGGTATAAAGGTACCACAGCTTTTAACAAAAGTTTTTACGTTCCATGCAGTCCCATCTGTCTATTTTTGATTTGGTTGCCTATGATTTTGGTGTCATAGTCAGGAAGTCATTGCCAAGTCCAATGTCATGAAGATTTCCTCCTTTATTTTCCTCTAGAAGTTCTGTAGTTTTAGGTCCCATGTCTAAGGCTTTAATCCATTTTGACTTGATTCTTGTATATGGTACAAGGGTCCAGTTTTATTCTATTATACGTATCCAGCTTTCCCAGCACCATTTGTTGAAGGCACTGTCCTTTCCCCATCGAGCAGTCTTGGCACTGTCGGAGATCATGTGATTGTGTACGTGGGACTTATTTCTGGGCTCTGTGTTCTGTTCTGTCGGTCCAGCCATCTGTCTATATGCCAGTGCCACACTGTTTGACTACCGTAGCTTTGTAATATGTTTGGAAATCAGGAAGTGTGTGTTTTTCAACTTTGTTCGTTTCCAAAGTTGTTTTGGCGATTTGGGGTCCCTTCAGATGCCATATGAGCTTTAGGATGAATTTTTCCATTTCTTCAAAAATTTGCATTGGGGTTTTTTTAGGGATTGCATTGATTAGTCGCTGTTCTTTGATAAATGCATTGGGGAATCTAAAATATAGTAGTGAAAGCTACCGAGGCAGCAGGCAGAAGCTTGATAGCTAGAAGCTTGTATACTTTTTCTCAACCTCTTTGTAA